>NC_046975.1:21473522-21523522 GCF_009769545.1 Cyclopterus lumpus
GTCTCGCACTTGTTCTCTGCTCCATGCAACATCTAAACGGGCGTGTGCATGCGCTGTGAGCCTGACCACGTTGCCTCGGCGACCAGCGGTTATCGTCATCACGGATGAATCTGACGACGACGACGCCTTCAAATTACACCGTTTCCATCCAATCGACGGGTCAAAAAAAAAAAAAAGAGATTGCGTTAATTAAAGCAGAGACGAGCAGGAAAACGCTTTCGACCCCGTTCCCGTAGACGGGGAGCTGAAGATAGAAAAAAGTACGTTGAGGTTAAAGCTCATCGGTGACCATGGTTACGGCCAAACACCCTTTGAAAAAAGGGGGGAGCCCTTGAGCAAGACATTGAGGCCTTTGCCAATGCCAACGTTAAATACAGCGCGAGGGAGCCCCCCCGGAGAGTATTTGAAGAGAAACCCAACGACTGGCTGAGCCTGACATGATCCAAAACGTGGCGGCCGTGACACGCTTCTCTAACGCGGCCGCGCACGCCGGGTTTTATTAGGACAGTTTTGGTTGAGAAGACGCAACCGAAACTCCCGCATGGCGAGAGGCAGATCGGCATGTCACCTGAGCACCCCCCCCCCCCCCCCTCCTTCTCCCCCGTCCCCCTCTCTCTCTCTCGCGCTGTCTCTCTCTCTCCCATTACCCCTCAGTGAGTCCTCTCTTCCTCATTGACAAGCCCTTATTTTTTCATCTTCCCTCCTAGTCTCTTCTCCCTCTCTCTCTCTTTCATCCCTCGCTCTTTTTTTTCTTCCCCCATCCCAATCCCTCTACCACACACACACACACACACACACACACACACACACACACACACACACACACACCTCCACCCCTCCCTCCCTCCCCCTCGTCTCCTCAGAGCTCCTCCGCATTAGCAGTCAACTCCACTCCTAGACGCACTTTGTTTTTCAACCGTGGTGGAGACTGAGCGAGCGAGGGAGCGAGATACAGAGGAGAGAGAGAGATAGAGAGAGCGAGAGAGGAGGAGAGAGAGGGAGAGAGCATCATTTACACAGCCATCCACGCCGAGCGGACCCTGCAGCTCACCCATCCCTCCCCCCCCCCCCTCAGCCACTGCTCACGATGCCAAACATTTTATGTGTTATTTAGTCATGCCTGACTTTATCGAATTTAAAAAAAACATGCCAGTCACGGGTAGTCACCCCCCCCCTTCCCCCAAGTTGTCTCCCCCCTCCACATCCTGTCTCTCTCTCTCTCTCTCTCTCTCTCTCAATTGAGACTCTACCGTCCAGGTTTGACCTCAAGAGCCTCTCGAGCTGCTGTCTTTGGGGACATTTCACTTCTAAATGAAGTTTTTATTCCCAGGCTTCACTCTCCCCTCCTCCTCCTCCCCCACACACACACACACACACACATACAAAACACACCTCCTCCTGACCACCCACCCTGGGGGAAGGGGAGAGAGGGAGAGAGGGAGAGAGAGAGGGAGAGAGAGAGAGAGAGCATAATTCTCGCCAACAGAGTGTTGACTCTAAGATGGATTATTTCTGCTTGAAATCAGAGGCCATGTGCTTTGCTGGATAATATGTCTGTCCCCGATTTCTTTTCTTTTTTTTTTTTTGTTCTCATTTATTTTTTTTCCCAGCAGTGTTCTAATGACGGAGATTTGACGGGCAGCAAAAAAAAACAAAAACAAGACAGACTTGTTCCACCCGGCGTTGCAACGGGAGGCTAAAGGAAAATCCCAACAAGCTCGCCTTCGTAATCCCAAAATCAGGATTTATGGTTGTTTTTTGTTTTTTATGCTGTTATTTAATATTCTGCCGTAGCTCTCGGTGGGTAGACGGGGTCACACTTAGTGGGATTACAGGGGTGATTTCAAGTTCAGACTAACAATGACAAAGTATATATATATATATATATATATATATATATATATATATATATATATATATATATATATATCTACAGGTTTTTTTTTTAGGAGAGCGTGTTTTCTTGCCTTTTTTCCCCCTGATGTTCCCATGCAGCCTCATCAGATGAGCTCAGGAAGCTTCTCGTTGACTCCTGATTCAATTGTGTTCATTACAATAAGTTTGCTGCTAGTTTATTGATTGTTATTAAAATACATGTACTGAACATCAGGCTCAGTAAATCTCCTCATATACAAATACGAGCTGGTTGGTGTTCAGAGCGACATTAGCCTCCTCTTTCACTTCAACGGGCAATAAAGAAAAAGAAAAACGAGGCTTACAAATTTGCTGCAATGAAATGTTCGCATCACACTTCTGTAAAAAAAATTCATAACTTTCCCGTCCCATTGTTTTATAAACAATGTGGACACGTTTCTGCATCTGATAAATAAACCTTCAAGCTCTCATTCAAACTGGACTTGCTCCATCGTATTTCATAGTCCATGCATTTGAGTGAGAATGAGAAGCCCTTTGCCCTTCAGTAAGTGCAGGGCCTGCCCGCGCTGCCCTTGAGCAAGTCGAGTTGCTCCAGTGGAACTGCCCAGAGATGTTTGGATTGAAGCCCGGCGGTTGGAACCGCGGCTCTCGGGTGTGCGCAGCCGTGTGAAGCGGGGCGGTGCTGGAGAAGTAGTATCTGTGTTCAGCAGGAAACCATATAGCTTGGAAAATAAAGGCCCGGAGGGGGGATGGAGGGCAGGGAGGGATGGTGGGGGAGGGGGAGGAGGGGGAGGAGGAGGAGGAGGAGGAGGAGCGGTGTGCCGCTAAGATGTGGGCTCGGAGACGCCACCGGCCGACCTGCAGCTTACGCATTACGCTCGACGAGGAACAGAAACGGCGATACCGAGCGCTGCAGTGTTGAAGTGAGAGTCGATACGCAGCTGCTCTCCGTTGTCGCCGGGCAGAACCCCTGATTTACATGAAGCATCGGAGAACGTCTTTATATTCAGAGTAAAACCGTGTGCATTAACGTCTCCTTATTGTTTCCAAGCACTGAAATACAGCTCTGCCCACAATGCAAAAATCCATCCATCTTAACTATAGTCATGTAATGAAGTATTGACTAGAATCCCCCTTTTTAAAAAAATATATAATAGATCATTTTCTCATTATTTTGATTCATGTTTTCAGCAAAAGTGCCATAAATGTCAGTTGTTCGACATTTGGAGGCGTGGCCTTGAAAACTGAAGCCAATTTTCAGAGGTCATCATGGAGAATTTTCAGATATAAAAAGATATGAAAGAAAGATATAAAGTTGATATTTGTCCCAGATGATAGACGGAGCTCTAATATACAAATAATTGGACTTCCTGCGCTCCGGACCGGTGGATAGAAAGATCTCAGGGTCCTCGTTCACTTTGACTTTGAGACAAAAGAATCCCAAAGTTAATATTTCCATTATCGAAAAAAAGTTTAAACCTTACAAGAAATCGTTTAGGACACGATTTCATGCTATAAAAAATACATTCAGGTATTTTAAGGACGTGTATCTTGCATGCCGTCGCAGAGCGTCCGTAATGTGACTTTTAAATGCAAGCCTCTCTCTGTGTATCATCCCACATTCTTCTTCTCCTTGAAGCCGGCTAACGCGGAGGAGATGGAAACCAGACGAAGCCCGAGGGCTGTAAAAAAAAATACAAAACACTGAAGACCGACTTCTCTCCATCCCTGACTCCTCCTCTAGTTTTCATCACGCATATTTATTGTCTCTTTTTTTTTAAGGCTTCGGCAAAAAAGTAAGAAAGTAAGAAAGAAAAAAAAGTCGTCCATCTTAATAATTCAAGTTTAATACCGAACTTAAGTCACGCAATCGTATCGTTGTGATACATATTCTGAACAATACTTTCCTGGGAGAGTTATATATGGGGACGGGGTCGCGTCTCGAGCCTCAAATTCACGACGTCGTCGGTTGTTTAAATCGCCGGACGCGTTTTACAGAGTTGAATAATACGCCGAAGGTTCATGCCACTTGTTTCAGGGGAAAAGTCCGACTCGAGCTGAAGGATTTTTGGCAGCTTTTGCCGAAGGCCGCGTTCGGAAAAAAAAAAAAAGAAGAAAAATCCGATAGCTTCTGTAAAATCTACCGCTTTGGGATTCTCTGCTTCGTTAAATTGACCGCGATCGGCATGCTGCTCGATGGCACACGAGTGCATTCAGATTTCTAATGATTGCTTACAGCGACGCTCCAAAAATGATTTGTGCCCATTGTTATCTGCTTATTGTTTTGGTCCCATTAGAAGGCTTCTCTGGTGTTAATGAGACTGACGTTGTGCAGTGTTTTTTACGAGCTGTGATGAGCGGAGAGGTTAAAGTCGAATCAATAGGCGGCGGACTCAACAGTCGCTCCCTTGCGTTCCTTTTCACGATTAGAAAAAGGGGTCTAATAGGAAAGAGCAGAACATATTCCTCCTCTGATATTGAATCAATTTCGCTGATCAGTTCCTGCCTCCGAGGAGCTTTTGACAGCCAATAAAATATTCATCTCGATTAATGAGCCTGGAGCAGATGTCCTTATCAAGCAGTTTGTACATGAACAAGCATCCTTTTTTTGTGTGTTTTTGTATTTTAATCTCTTTAAACACAAGTTTTAATTACCTTGAATTTAAATTGTACGTTCGCATTTATATGTGTGTGTCGAATGTGGGATATCTAGTGCCGTATTGTTCAGGTTCAGAAATACTGCAACGTAGCTTTTTAGCAGCATTTTTAGCATTTTATTGAAGGCCGACCCGGATGTTAGAATTCCCTTTTTTTTTTAATTAGTGCAGAAAATGCTAAAAATACTCAGATATTTACACGTTTTGTTCGACGAGATAATCTTCACGTAATTTTTTAAAAATATTTTTGAAGCACAAACGCAATGAGCAGAAGTAAAAAATTTTTTTTTTAAAAAGACATTTTAAAAAGCGAACGTTACGCTGTAAACAAACACGAGCGGCAGCATAAACATCCACTGAGCACACTTGTTTGAGTTCACGTTAAAAGCTTCAAAGTTTTTTTTTCACCGACTGTATTTTTGTTCTTTAAACTTCTTAAGCTTACGTCAACCGCGTGCATTTAATTCAGGCAGCTCGTCAACCACCTTTTTTAAAACAAGAGGACCCTGAAGTGCAGAAATGCTGACGTTGGGGGGTTAAAGCACGACCAGTCGTGGTAGTCGTCGTAGTTAACGGCCCCCGGTGCTCCTCGTGGCGTCGTCACAGTCTATTGAAAGTTGTCGCCTCCTTGCTCTCCTCCATGCATTCAGCATCTCTGTGCTCTCCTTTGTCTCCTCGCAGCGATCGGCCGGACGTTGATCCCCCGATACTTCAGCACGGTGTTTGAGGGGGGGGTCACCGAGCTCCACTACATCCTCAAACACTCCAAGGAGTCCTTCCACAACTCCTGCATCACCCTGGACTGTGATCAGTGCACCATGGTCACCCAGCACGGGAAGCCAATGTTTACAAAGGTAACACCTGACCCCCACCCTCCCCCCCCCCCCCCCCACACACACTTTGCCCGACCCATGAATAATTGATCACAAGCTCGGATAATCGGACGTTTAACTGGTTGGAGATCAGATCCATTTGCACCCTTTTTTTTGGGGATTCCTGCCGGTTTTCATTTCGAGTGTCTTCGAATTTTAAACTCGGTCTTTCTTTTTTATTCGTTGCATGAATTTTCTAAACAACACATTAGCTGCTAAGTTTGTAAACCTTTCAAACGTGTATCCCTGATTTCTAGAGGGCAATTTAACGTCCGAGAGCAAAAGTATCAATACTACACTGTAAAAATACTCGAAATCTTACTCACGTAAAAAAATGTATTAAAAAAAAGTACAAAAGTAACGACGGCATTAAAATATGTACCAAAAGTAAAAGTACTCGTCATGTCGAATGACCCATAAATAATCCTATTTACTATAATATTGGATTATAATTAAGTGATTTTATGTTTTCCAAATAAAAGAGAGTAATTCTATCCATGAGACTCCCCAAAAAATACGATGTTTTTTCCAATTTGTGCAGAGTCGTATATTAAGAACAGGGTCACATTGAAGAGGTATTGGTCGTGATGCCCCTCCCTTCCTAAGTGATGGGGGACGAACTCTCCAGTGGCGAAGGTCTTTTTAAATTGGAAAGGGGGGTCGGGGGAGGGGGGGGGGGGGGGGGGTTGCAGCAACCGGACTGTTGTCTCAGGACAGACTTGAGAGAGGTGAACCGACCCTTCAAGATAAACTGCCTTCGCATTGACTGCTATACCGCATGGTTTGAATTGTGGCATTAAGATATCTCTAAAATGCACCCTATATACCTCTATTCCCCCCCCGATGACCAAAATATCTGCACCAATCAGGGATTTGGGATTTAATGCACGCGTCGTCATATTTACCTGCCCACTCTCCACAAACTCTCGAGTTAAAAGATGTCGGCAGATTCTTAAGCCCTCGGGAACTCCGGGAAGGCAAAGCTACGGCGACTCGAACGAGGTCTTTGAGGACTGCCCTCGAGTTTCTCGGTAGAAGTGAAGCACAGATTGAAGCCGGGGGAAACACAAATTGCACAGGTGAGATAATCTGAAAGCTGACACCGGGGGGGGGGGGGGGGGAGGAGGAGGAGGAGGAGGAGGAGGAGGAGGAGGTATCTGCTTCACCACAGTCTTGAGCCAGATGGCGAGCTGACTCTCACTGTTCTTCTGCTGACATGTCTCGATGCACCCGGAGGAAAAGATAGACGTCGTCAGGGGTTCCGTGTTCCCCCCGAACCGTGGAACCCTGAGAACCGCACGGTTCTGACGTTCAACACGGCCATACGCGCCGTTTAAAAAAAAACAAAAAAAACCCATCGCCAAATAGGTGGCCATGGAGTTTGTCTTTTATTGAGATAAAAAAAAGAAAAAATAATTTCGTGGAAAAGAGATTTTTCAATACAAATAAAATTGGTGCAAACATTTATTTGTATCGGCGGCCATTTTTTATTAACACTGGCGGCCATTTTTATTGACACTATGGCGGCCATTTGCCTTTTTCCTTTTTAATGTCGGATCTCTTTTTTTAGCTGGCGATCAGATTCAAGATGACATTGTGCTGTTTTCACCTTTTGCTGGATCTTTTTTTAAAAAAGAAATAGTTTTAAGACAATAAGAGTCTGAACAATATCATAAGCGAAGGTCTCATAATGACATATTGACTGGTATTCTTTCAATTTGAACAAAACAGAAATATTCTATATATTTGGGTACTGTATTCATTTGATATACATATGTAAGCAGCTCATATGGGCGTACATATTAATCGGTGGTTCTACTTGACACGTCATTTATAATAATACACAATACGTACATGAATTGCTCGGCGAAGGCGAGAAAGAGCCTTTTTAAACCAAAGTATATAATCATTTAGATTGGTCAAAATGGTCCATTTTAATGATTTAATATTCCCTGCGATATGACACCTGCACAAAGAGTTTGCAGACTGATAAACGGGGGCAGGCGCCGGTCAACACACAAAAAAAAAAGAAGCTAAATTTGATGCTCGCAGCGCCGCTCTCTTTTCATCTTCACCTAAATTGGATGGGATGAATTAATTCATTAGAAAAAAACAAAAGGAAGAAAGAAAAAAAAACAACCAGAAAAGAAGAATTCCAATAACGGAGCGTGTTCTCCCAGAGCTCCCACAGCTCCCACAGCTCCCACAGCTCCCACAGCTCCCACAGCTCCCACAGCTCCCACAGCTCCCAGCAGCAGCCTGCAGCTCTGGAGGCCCGAATCTCAATCAGCTCCGCCTCGCCTCGCTTTCCTCCTCCACCACTCCTCTTCCTCCTCCCCTCCTTCCTCCCACCATCCTCATCCTCCACGTCTCCCCCGCACTCCTCCTCCTCCCTCTCTCTCTCATCCCCCTGCCTGACTCGCTCGCTCGCTCAGTCTCTCCTCGCTCTCTCTACTCCACCGCTCTCTCTCATCCCCCCACCCTCCCCTCCCCCCCCCCCCCCCCCACCCCCTCACACACTCTAAACACACACACACACACACACGCTCACATCCTTCATCCCTAGAGAAATCATCCCCAGCTCCCAACTCGCTCTCCCACACTCACTCTCTCTCTCTCTCTCTGCCTGTATCTGTCTCTTTCTTTGCTCTTCTCTCTCTCTCTCTCTCTCTCTCTCTCTGCCTGTATCTGTCTCTTTCTTTGCTCTTCTCTCTCTCTCTCTCTCTCTCTCTCTCTCTCTCTCTCTCTCTCTCTCTCTCCAAATGTTCAAATTCTGATTTGGTTTTTAACGCCACGGCCGCATTTGTGCAATATGACAATTTGCGTCTGTATTTTTTTTTTTTTCCCCTCGTGTGATTTGATCCGTCGTTCCTGCGAGTTAATTGGCGAGATCCGGGAAAAGCAAAAAAAAAAAGAAAAGAGATGCAGGATGTCAGGAGCCGGGCCGACGTCAGACTCACAACATATGGAACGAAATACCAAATTTAAGTGAGCTCATAACTTCCCAGCTTCTCATATTGTAATCCATACTTTGACCTTCTGTTCTGTTTTTAGCTAGCTTATCTTTTTAGTTAGTGTACTCAGCTCCATGTTAGTTTTTATCATCCCGGGTTTTGAAGTCATATATCTTAGTCAAAGAAAATCTCATCTATTTTAGTTTAGTTTCGTCTCACTCCGTCTTTTTTTTTCTTGCTTCGGCAACATTATTGCCGCGTCTGTAATTTGCGTTGGCGTCGTTGACAAATATGTTTATTCGTAGTTGTCCTTAATGAAGTTAACACTGTTTTTTAGATCATTTTGAGGAGACAAAAAGGTGAAAACGGTCAAATTATCACGTCGGATTTAATCATCCGATGTGTGATCTCTGTTTTGATGAATTTAAGAAAAGAAAAATATATATATATATATATTGAATCGCGGTTTCTGTAAATGTGTTCCAAAACCATAATAATGTACAGTAAGAAGAAACAAAATAGAAGAAACAGATCCTCGGCTCGTCTTCGAGGAACCCACTGAGGGAACCCAATGAGGGAACCCACTGGGGGAACCACAGGCTAAATAATTGTGATATCAGGCCGCCACGTTCCCATATCATCACCAATAGAAATATATGCCACACCCATGAAAACAGAAAGATACCCTCAAGGTATAATAAACCAGAAGTGCCCCCCCAAAAAAAGTTTCTTTTAAAAAGGTGTAACTACAATGAAAGAAAACCAAAATGATGGAAACCAACATACATGTGAGATATACATGGTACATATAATAAAATGAAGTGAAGGAGCTCACCACCTGGTGGGATGCTGCAGGCTAACGACTGGGCGGAGTCAGCAGGGCGGTGCCGGTGGACGGCGTGGTGCGGCGAGGTGTTAACGAGTTGACACAGGGTGCCCCCCCCCCCCCCCTCCCCCCGGCATCCCAACACCTCCGTTCACTACCCAGCAGGCCCTGCTTTCACTCGGCCAGTGTGTGTGTGTGTGTGTGTCTGTGTGTGTGTTAACTCGGAGGGCACGGCCCTTGTTACCGGTGCCCAGTTGGGGGTTTCTTCACGCTGGCCGGGGGGGGGGGGGGAGGAGCCGAGCGGAGAGCAAAAGGCGAGTTCGTGACACGGAGATCTCGGCTCAAGCGAATTTAATTCCCTGATTGGAGAAATTGACAAGTGGATGTGTTATCAGCTGTGCGCATGTGTGTGTGTGTGTGTGTGTGTGTTTGTGTGTGTGTGGCGCGTGTGTGTGTGTGTGTTTGTGTGTGTGTGTGTGTGTGGCGCGTGTGTGTGGCGCGTGTGTGTGTGTGGCGCGCATGTGTGTGCGTGTTGTTTGTGTGTGTGGCGTGTGTGTGTGTGTGTGGTGTGTGTGTGTGTGGTGCGTGTGTGTGTGTGTGGCGCGTGTGTGTGTGTGTGGCGCGTGTGTGTGTGCGTGTTGTTTGTGTGTGTGTGGTGTGTGTGTGTGTGTGGTGCGTGTGTGTGTGCGTGTGTGTGTGTGTGTGTGGTGTGGTGCGTGTGTGTGTGTGTGTGTGTGGTGTGGTGCGTGTGTTTGTGTGTGTGTGCGTGTGTGTGTGTGTGTGTGGTGTGGTGCGTGTGTGTGTGTGTGTGTATGCGTGTGTGTGTGTGTGTGTGTGGTGTGGTGCGTGTGTGTGTGTGTGTGTGTGTGTGTGCGTGTGTGTGTGTGTGTGTGCGTGTGTGTGTGTGGTGTGGTGCGTGTGTGTACGTGTGTGTGAGTGTGTGTGTGCGTGCTACTCGTATTGTAGTATTTCAGGAGCGTATGAATTGTCACCGTGCCATACTTTTGCTATAAATGTAAATGCTAAATTATATTGATGTTAACTTTGCAGTAATCTACCTGTTTGCTGAGTCACAAGGTACGTCAATATTATAGAATAATGCACCTCAACGTGACAGTAAAGGTTATTATTATTTATGATGTGAAGCGAGTTAACGTGACCACTTTTAACTACAGCAGTGAAATGAGTTCAAACAAATGAACTCATTTATTGGAGTTCATTTGTTTTGCCTTCTTTTTTAATCATCTCAGGTTTTTAATATGACATGAATTGTTGTGTTTGCTTCAGGATTAATGTGTTTGTTTGTTTTAATCCTAAAGGATGTCGTATACGATCAGTAGACCACCTTTATTATTTGATTTATTGGGTCTGACAGTGGGCTTTAGGTTATATACTATTGTATTAAAGATTAGTTTGAGATTTTTTTGACATTTTACCCTTTTTTTTTGACTAAAGGCAGTGGAGACAGAGAGAGACCTGAGGACTCAAACCATCGATGTAATTACCGTATGTAGCTTAGCACCACTGGGAAAAGTCCAATTATGTACCGCTCATTAGTTGTAACATATTCATCCTGATGAACATTTTTATTGATTTTTAAAAAGTTAATTTGAGCGGTTAAATTACCGTATTTTCCGCACTATAAGGCGCACTTAAAAGCCTTTCATTTGCGCCTTATAATCCGGAGCGACCTTATATATGGATTAATTCTGGTTGTGTTTACTGACCTCGAAAGTGATTTTGTGTGGTACACGGCGCTCTGTCAAAATGTTTTAGTACGACTTTGGTAAACTACAAAGCCGCACCGCTTGCAGCATTATGGTACGTTCACACCAAACGGCTTTATAACTCGATTCAGTTTATTCGCCAGTCAAGTTGCGAAAAGGGGGCGTGGCTTATCTCCGTGGCTTGTCTCGGTAAAAACAGTTATAATTTCCTCCGTCCACCACGGTCGAAATAACCACTAGTTCTGCTTCATACTGGTTGTGGACATCCCATAAACGTCGGAAAAAATCTAACGCCCTGGTGTTTGGGTTCATAACATCACCCGTAGGATCACACAGCTCGGGGAGTTTCACCGACTCCGCCTCGATAGCTTCCGCTTCCAGCGCTACCAGAGCAGCAGCAGCCCAACGGGCGGAGCATCTCAACGCTGATTGGCTGCTACCAGAGCAGCAGCAGCCCAACGGGCGGAGCATCTCAACGCTGATTGGCTGCTACCAGAGCAGCAGCAGCCCAATGGGCGGAGCATCTCAACGCTGATTGGTTGGCGAGTTGCGAAACTTTTGCAACTCGCGTTGGAAGTTGAAATATTTCAACTCTGGCGAAATTTCGAAACGCCCCTTTACAGCTACCGTAGTCAGGAGCGTCGTGGAGTAATACATACTGTGCTTCGTCATAATATTACAGTGTGTGTGTGTATAAGGACCCCAAAATGGCACCTGTCAAGAGACACGCTTAATGTTGAGAGTTATTGTGAACACGTTTAATAAAGTTTGACTGACTGTTGTGTTTCGCTTAATGCGCCTTATAGTCGGGTGCGCCCTGTAGTGCGGAAAATACAGTAAGTCTGCAGCTGTAGGGTGATTTTATCATGTTGAATCAACAAAAAACAACTAATGATCATTTTCATCATCTATTAAATGTAAAATAGTAACAAAAAAAAACAACAACACAGGTTTCCCAGAGCCCAAGTTGACATAATCACACAGATATTCAGTTTAAATCTAAGAAAACCATTAAATATTCATCTGGGAGAATCAAAAACTTTCCTTAAATAGCTCATTAGATGTCAAGCTAAACTGTTTCTGATTGAAAGGCCGGTGACCAATCGATCAATCGACCGAACGATCGATCTCACGGCGACACACTTTGAGTGAATGTGCACTCACCATAAATAGCATTTAATGCCATAATCTTTAACTGTATGCTCAGAAGGTGGTGTCGAGGTGCAGGATAATAAAGCCCGTCAGCAGCCAGTTTGTTATAATTGAGCATATTTAGTCAACTTTGATCCTTTTTATATTCATCAGGAGCAGTCGTGAGTGCTCATAATAATCAATTTAATGACCTTCAGCTCCTCCGTTTGTTAATTGATTGTCATGTTTGGGGACGGTATTGAACGGCAGGACGTCGCTGTTATTCTTTTTTGAGCCGGAGATGCCCCCCGAAACCCGTCGCGTGGAAGATTTATGACCCCGCTCTTAAACCAATGGGGGGGGGGGGGACTCTCTGTGAGGGGCTATATACCATTTAATGGAGCCCTTTTTTTTTCCAGGAAGATTTTCCTCCTTTTTAGCGTTCATAAGGGGAGAAAGAAAGATTTTAAGCAATTCTCTCTCAATAAAATAGCTTGTCTTTAATGCGTCTCTGAAACCGGAGCCATGAAGACCACTTCCTGCACATGTATTTGGACTTTGCAAAATTAAGGCGATTCTTATTTAGTTTTTTTTATATAGCTGGTTTGCCAATTTATTTATGGGTTACAGAGAAGCAGAGAGCTTGTGTGTGTGTGTGTGTGTGGGGGGGGGGGGGGGGGGGGGGGGGCAATGCTAAAGACCCAGTTGGCACGATGCAAAAACAAATCAATAGCGCAGCTTTGTTTCACTGTAGGCTACAGCACCTGAACGCATCAGAAAACACTGCGAACATAAGGGAAGTTATTCCACTGCTGGTGGCTAAATACCATAAATCTACCCCCCCAAAACAAAAAAGAGTACACTTGCAGGAATCATGTAAAGAAGTACTTATTTCCTCATACACGCCTAAGTATTTGGTCTTTTAATAGGTTTTCCCAAAGGGGGTGAAAACTCATCCGCACACGTAATGACCGCCTTTCATTTCAAAGAAGGAAACGAAACGTCACTTCTTTTTATTTTCACCTCTCAACGGCAATTTGAGTACTAGTGGATTAATTATAATGTTCCTTCTTATAATTCAACACAGACTGAGAACCCGCGGGGGTTGAGGATGGATTTTAGGAGTCAGAACTTTAATGCATATACTGTATATAAGTATATATCTATATAAATATATATATATATATACTGTATATATATACATATATGTATGTATATATATACATATACAGTATATATATGTATATATATACAGACATATGTATGTGTGTATATATACACACATATATACATATATATACCTCTATATACATACATATATATATGTGTATGTGTATATATACATATATGTGTATATATACATATATACACACATTTATACATATATACATACATACATATATACACATATATACATATATATATATATATTCTAAAACATATACATATATGTGTGTATATATGTATATATGTATATATATACATATATATACATACATATATACACATATATATACATATATATATATACATATATACACATATATATACATATATATATATACATATATATATATATGTTTAGAGTACACAAATCTGATTTCTTGTTTTTAATCCTTTCTTTTGCTAAATCTTTTTTTTTTCTCAGTCATATTTGGACATTCATGTTTTTCACTTGACACCAATGGTTCACACTTCTCTGGATGGTATATTGTTATATTTTTCGAGGACCTTACAAGTCGCTTTGCTTGCTTCCCTTCACTCTGAACTCTGAGGTCGGCCGTTGGAGTTAGAATAAATAAAAAATTTAAAAAAACATTAAATAAAGACTATTTTTCAGTGTCCATTAAACAGCGAGGATTATTTCCTAACATTGCTTTAGTCTAATCCACAGTCATCTAGCTCAGACGAGCACATTATCCGTGCAGATCCCATTGAATTGTGTCAGTCGGTGAACAGAAGAGTAGATTTAAGGCTGTCTATCTGATTTGAGAAGAAATTAAATCATAGTATATATATATATATTGATGTATATTTATATATATTGATGTATATATTTATATATATATATATATATATTGATTTATATATATATATTTATATATATATATAATAATATATTAAAATATGTAATATTATATATGTATAGACGTACTATACTAGACGTACTATACTAGAATGCTCTAGGAAATATAATGATGACTATTATTAGATATTGATACAAGCTGTATAATGCAACGCACAGTACTTCTATAAAGTGTTTTCCCATTGTGATAACAGTGATAGAGATATTTAATATTTAATAGAGATTCAGTTGTTCTTCTGAAAATAAAAGTGCAGATGCCGTCTTTCCAAAAAGTTTCTGTCAGTCTTCATTTGTTCTAATCAGCCATTTCTAACAGCTGGTGTCACATTAAGGAGCAAAACTCTCTCCGTAGGGACTTCATCGTAATCTCAGTCAGTTCAATAACTCTGGAAACGCACCGGTGCACAAAGAGTGTGAACATTATACAGTTTCCACATATTACAGTCAAGAGAAGCGCCTCTTTTTTTTCCTCATTTTGGGGGCAGTCAAGCTTCTATTTATACATTTTTTGTGTGTGTGTGTATTGGATTTAGCGGTGTAGCGCGTGACCTGCAAGGTAGTAAGGAAAGGTGGGTGGGGTGGGGGGGATGTGGATGGAGTGGGGCGGGGGGGGGGGGGGGGGGGGCAATATGGCCGCTAGCCTCTTTCTTGCTGATCCTCAGGAGACCATCTGCGCTGGGGGCATTGATTAGAGTGTGTCTGGTGGGATTACATCTTTGCCGTTGCCATGCCAACAAATCAGCTGATTTTTTTTCTCCCCCCCCCCCCCCTTCTCTCTGTCTGTCTCTCTCCTCTCTCTCCCTCGTTGTCACAGCAACGAAATATGGGAGAAGCGCAAGTGCCGAATTCAGCTAAAGGGGCGGAAAAAAAATAAGCTTTTTTTTCTCCCATCTCTCTCTCTCTCTCTCTCTCGCTTACTCTCTCTCCTCCTAATTGGCGACTCTCTCTGACCTGAAGTTCTTTTGTCTCTGGTGTAAACACACCCCTCTCCAGATTACATTTATTTTCACATTTTAGAAATAGCTGGATGGCCGAGAGGCCCAAGGACAGACGCTCTGAATGAGGGAAGCGAGCACAGTAAACATATCGGGAGCACAGCAGCTCAAAGTCCTTGAACAAATTCCAAAACGACGACTAAACCCTACCAGCGTTTTGTGGAAAAAAATAGAAGGGAAAAAATAAATAAAAAATAATGAGACTGAATGACTGATTTTTCCTCTTTTGTTGTTGTTGTTGTTGTTGTTTTTGCTTTTTGAAATCAGCTGACGGCTGCCAGCCTTGGTTAAAAGATTCCTGGAAGAGACGTGAGGCTGGTGATTGAACGTAACGCAGCAGCAGCGTTAACCATCTGATCTTTTGTCCAGGTTTGTACGGAGGGACGTTTGATACTGGAGTTTGCCTTTGATGATCTGATGAGGATCAAGACGTGGCACTTTACCATCCGGCAGTACCGAGAGCTCATCCCCCGCAGCATCCTGGCCATGCACGTGAGTGTGACCCCCCCCCCCCCCCCCCCCACACACACACACACACACATCTCCTTATTTATTTGTAATCCTAAAGAGGGGCTCTGCACTCTGCCAAGACACTTTTTAGTACCTACTCATGAGCGTAGGACATTTAAACGCCAACAAAGCAGTTTGGAAGGATTTTTTTTTTTTTTTTTGGCGAACCAATTTATTTGCAGACATCAAAGGCCACAGAGGATGAAAAAAAAAAAAAAGAAAAGGGGGGGTGGGGGGCGGAGAAGGAAGAAAAAAATATATATAACAAGGTCGAATGAATAATCTGCTTAATTCCACTAAGTGTAACACACATTTAGAAGTGAAGCTGGCGCTCGCAGAAGGTCTTCTGTCTTCAAATTATTCAGAACAGAAGTTGTACAAAACAGGCCCGGCTGCTAAGGGGGGAAAAAAATAATCATGTAATTTGTCTATAAATAGATCTGAAGGGAGCCCACATTAAAACATAGTGACCGGTGTTGCTGTTATTTTGTCCACTCCATTCTCATCAATACTGGCTAAATTACAGAAACGACCTGTATAACACAACCCAATTGTGATCTTCATGCGTGGAGGGTTCATCGCAGGTCTGTTGCAGGTGTGCCTAATAAACTGGCACCGGCCATACAAGCGCCTCTTAACCATAACGTGGTCGACGACGTCACGCGGTTGGTCTTCGCGTCATAATAATAAAGCGGTGAAGTCATGACGATAATCTTTCCCAGGTGTTTCTGCAATATTTTGTCAGCACATATAGTTAAATAAACAAAGATAAATATGCTTGATTGATATCTTTGCAATATTTTCTCTCAAAGAAGAGAAAGTCACTTTGCAAAACTGTGAACTAATTTGAATGAGCCGACTTTACTTTGTTTTTTTTCCCCACATCACAAGTCGGTCTATTATTTTTTTTTTGGGAAAAACGGGACAAAGAGAAAATCTTGTACGACCACAATAATTGGACCGGCTGTCTCCCCTTTCCTGATATTTTCAGCTCTCTTTATTCAAACTCTCGCCACCTAATAAGGAAATTGATGAGAACGTTTATGAGGAGGTTCCACTCGAAGGAATGTCGTAAAACTCGCGAGAGGACGCAAAAAAACACGCCTTCACGTCGTTAAACTTCTCCACTCGCAGCAGCCGTGACGCCTCCCGTCATGTCTGGGAAAAAAAAAAGAAGAGAAAAGCCCGGAGGGAACAAGTACATAAAAGACAAAAAGCCAGGAGGACTCTTAACAGATAGAGGCAGCCAGAAATGTGACGTATTCCCCGTTGAAAAAGGGCTCAACAAACTGAACCCCCCCCCCCCCTCCTCCCCCCCCCACTCCAACAAAAATAAATAAGTATAGTCCTGCAGGGATGTGCAATACACTTTCTACACTTGCAGTTCCTCACATTTGATTGATGACTCGAACGAGATTCATTCCAAAGTATTTTCCACTTACCCTCGTGGACCCAAAGGTGTGTATGAGAGGCAGCTTCGTCTTTCTAGGCCGCGGCATTTTTTTTTTTTTTGGGGGGGGGGGGGGGGGGAGGGGAAGGCCAAATCTTCATATGAATTTTCCCTCGCCAATAAATTGGCCCCTCTGGGTATTCACACTAATTCCCGGAGAGTGGGGGGATATTGTGTGGGCTTTTTTTTTTTTTTCGTGGTTCCTTGGCCAGCTCTCGGCCTTCTGATCGTTGCCTTGGACTAATGAAAAGAGTTGAAACTGCTGATACCGGGACAGACGGGGACACCGGGGGGGGGGGGGGGGAGAAGGCCCCGCTTTTCATGAGCTCTCAAGTACAGTTGCTCAAGAGGGAAAAAAATGTTTGGAAAAGAAATAAAAGCTGCGTTTCTTATTTTAGTCTTCAGAAGTGTGTGAAAGGAGCAGCCATGTTTGATGTTAGTGTGATAGAAGCTGTAGGTGCTCAAAGATGGAGATAGTATCAAACTCTTCATCTATCTGAAGTCACACAAGCTTTAGAATAAGTTCAGCGACACACCTCCGTACGGTGGAAAGTATATTTAAAATGGACCCATTACTGAGAAATAAGAGATGAATGGGAAGCACTTCATGTGATGAGAGGACAGGGGTAGAGGTGAAGTTTGTTGCTGCACTTCCTGTAACGCCCACTAGAGGCTGAAACTTCAGAAAACTCATCGAAGAAGTCAGAAGCTAAATTGTCAATCGAAGACATTTTTTTCTGATTCCTCCTTTGGTCTTGACGGATGCTTGAATAGTGTTTGTTTGCAAGTAAACCGTTGCATTCATTAGGCCTCAGTTTGTTTCAAGTTCAGGTTCAACATTTATTATGCATCAAAAGAAATGAGTGGTGCAAGTATTCAGTAAGTATTATTGAAGTGAAAGTAACAATACCACGACTTAGAAATACTCAATTACAAGTGAAAGTCATACATTTACAATCTTATTTAAGTGCTGATGTACTTACAGTATCCTTTACTTTATATATATATATATATATATATATATATATATATATATATATATATATATATATATACATGTTAAATCTTATTTTTTTTTTACTTTAGCAGTAAAATAAATATACTGTGAAAGTGTAAAGTAGCAAACACAATTTAAATAGTCAAATAAAGTAGCTCCAAAGTCTCCTTCAGTGCAGTCCTAGAGTAAATGTACTCAACGCCAACACCAGAAGGGTTAATTTCTTTGTTTTGTTTGTAAATACACAATGGCAATAAAAGAAGTGCACACGATGCGACAGTACCTTCGCAAACATCTGCTCCACCCACCTCCGTCCCACACTCCCAGTCTGCACACGCATAAGGTGGAGCGGCAGAGAATTCAAACTTTTATTTCAGACTCGAGGTCCAGATAACACAAAACAGTTTATTTCTTTCACAATATACCCTTATGGTTAATAAATAGTAAGCCTGTTTGGAAGAAACATCAATGTAACGGTATTTTATATCGTAGTATTATCAGGAAAATGTATCAAAAGTCTGTGTTTGTTTGCTGATAACCATCTCCTGTGAATAATATATATATATTTATATAATATATATATTACACATATATATATATAATATATATAATTTGGTTATTAATACTGATGCATTAATGTAGTAGCAGCATTTTATTGGATGAAGCTAGAGCAAAGTTTAACTACACAATATAAAGTTGTGTGCTTGAATCCCTAACAGCAGGTCATGTTTATTAGGATGACTAAAAGAGAGCAATATTTCCTTTTGAGAAGTAGCCGAGTGGAAGTACATCAGGAGTAGAAGTACATCAGGAGTAGAAGTACATCAGGAGTCATAACACCTCAAAGATGTACTCAAATGTATCCATTGAGCTGAGTGCTCGACCATCAGGTGTGATGTACTGCAGAGTTCCTCCACTGTTTTCGGCCTCTAGAATCCTGAATGTTTTTTTCTTAGGCGTGGTCTGTCTGCCGCTGACCTCTTGACCCCCGAGTGTCTGTCGTCCCCCGGCCTGCGCCGTACTCGCCGGGGCATCTTTCCACCCGCGTTGCTCCACACCTTGTTGATTACGCCGCTGCACCGAGGCGGTTTAGACTAACTCTGCTTGATGAGGGAAGTAATTCAGATGCCGATCCGCCGCCGGCCAAATGGCGCGCGCTGATTCAATCGTGCCGTCACTCACTCGTTCCTCCTGCCGACGGCGCGGAGGAACTCTTTTTTTTCGCTTCCCTCTTGACTTTCTCAGCACTGAGATGCGACCGGAGATAGAATTATGCATTTTTCATGAGGCGGTGAATGCGAGTGTGCTCGCTGCTTCTCCCTCAGCCTGGGCTCTGTTTCGCTCTGTCAATACATACGGATTCTTTTTTTCTTCTTTTTTCTTCTTCTTATGATTTGACTGCTTATTGTTGGAGCGGCAGACAAGCTTAGTGAAAAGATTTTTTTCTCTTTTTCAATCAGATGTTATTCTGTAATTTCTATCTTGGCACTTTGTTCTTATTTAAGATGTGTTCTTTATTCTACTGCCACACATACTCTTTATATCTTACAATCAATTTATGAACAAAACAAACAATGTATTAGTGATGATTCTTTCAGTTTCTTCAACAACCATCAAACACATATACGTACATGCTTGCATGTATACACACATAAAGACATACATGCATACATACATACATACACATACACACATAAATACATCTCATACATACATGCATACATACATGCATGCATACATACACATACACACATAAATACATACATGCATGCATATGTACACACATGCATACACACATCTCATACATACATGCATGCAGGCATACATACATGCATGCATACACATACACACATAAATACATCTCATACATACATGCATACATACACATACACACATAAATACATACATGCATGCATATGTACACACATGCATACACACATCTCATACATGCATGCATACATACATGCATGCATATATACATACACATACACACATAAATACATAAATGCATACGTACATGCATGCATATGTACACATATGCATACACACATCTCATACATACATGCATGCAGGCATACATACATGCATGCATACACATACACACATAAATACATCTCATACATACATGCATACATGCATGCATACACATACACACATAAATACATACATACATGCATGCATATGTACACACATGCATACACACATAAATACATACATGCATGCATACATGCATACATACATGCATGCATACATACATACACATATACACATAAATACATAAATGCATAAATACATGCATGCATATGTACACACATGCATACACACATCTCATACATACATGCATGCAGGCATACATGCATGCATACATAAATACATACATGCATGCATACAAAAACATGCATGCATGCCCACATGCATGCATACATGTGTACATATACATGCATACAAACATGCATACATACATAAATAAATGCATGCATGCATACAAACATGCATGCATCTATGCCTACATAAATAAATGCATGCATGTATGTATGTAGGTATGCATGCATACATACTCACATCTCATGCATACATGTATGCATACATGCATGCATACATACGTATATACATACAAACATACATACACACACACATATCATACATACATACACACATATCGTACATACATACACCAGGGAACATTATCAAATCCAGTGAAGATACAGAATTGAAAATGTCTGTACATTTAAATGGAAATGACCAAAAAAATAATATTGATTAATTAGCGTCACAGTTTGACAACAGTGTGAAATGAAGGCCTGAAATACTTCCAGTCGGCTTCACAACTGCGATAACAATGTTAGGAGTTGCATTCATGGCTCGAGGGTGTGTGAATGTGTCGAATGTGCATTATCTGATGAATGCCAATTAGCCTAATTGCCTGTAGATAATTAATTAATTCGCTATTGTCAGTCGAATGCAAACATAACACATATTTGGCTTATTCCTCTATGTGTTTTTATCCCCCCCCCCCCCCCCCCCTCCCGCTGACTTCAGGCACAAGACCCTCAGGTGCTGGAACAACTGTCCAAAAACATCACTCGCATGGGTTTGACCAACTTCACCCTCAACTACCTCAGGGTAAGGACTCTCTGTGTTTGTGTGTGTGTGTGTGTGTGTGTCCTGTGTGTGTGTGTGTGTGTGTGTGTGTGTGTGTGCATGTCTGACAATGTCAATGATTGTCATTCTGCTTTTGTTTTTGTTCTCATCTCCTCACACTTTAATGCACACAGAGGAACAATTCATGTCCATTTTTTTTTTTTAAATGTAGTTATTCATGGCGCTCATATACTTTCTAAACTAACTGTCTTCCACTGATGTGTCTAGACGGCATAAAGATGTTTTTATAATGTAGAATATTCATGCTTTGTCATATCTAATGTGGCATGATTACATTACCTGCACTGCAGTAAATCTGTAATAAAATACTTCAAATGCGGCTTTAAATTATAGGTATATTCAGTGTTTGAATAAGATGTGCTTTTTTTTTACATTCCCTTATTATTTCTTTAGTTTATTTAAGGTCACATCGTGACTGTAAATGTAAATATTTTTCCTCTGTCTTACTGGATTTGAAAGCTTACGCTGTTATTTATGTGCTGAACACGTTTATGACTCTCAGGCGTTTGAGTGTATAATTTTCCAAAGTGCGTGGCATCAAAACAAAAACAAAAATATACAAGCACTTATTTCTTCTTTACTCGCTGCATATACATGCTTTTTTTCCACCCGATCGCAGCAATGTAATTTACGGAAATAGGAAGTGTAAGCCGGCTGAATACACCAGTGATTATTTCACAGAGTTTTTTTTTGTTTGTTGCTTCTTTTTTTCTTCTCGACGCCACAGTTGACTGACAGCTAGGATTTCCAAATGGGAGAACAAGAGCGAGAGACGGGGAGAGAGAAGAATTAATTGGATACAGAAAATTAGCATAACATTAATGAACGCTCCCTGTTGAGACTCATAATTGTGAAATGGCGCGCGAACCAGGCAACGGGCACCTCCGCTGCCTATATTAACCGAGTGAAGAAAAGACACGGAGAGCAGGGTGGCTGTTTTTGTTTTCCTATAACAAATGATTCTCTATACAGAAAAGCAACTGTAATGCGGCTGAAGGGGGGAAAGCACATCATTCAAGTATCTGTAATTACACACTAAAAGATGTGGCTTCGGTTAGAAAGTTGGTCTAAACATGAAATATTTCACATAAATCCTGGCGTGTCTGCAAAATTAGGACTTTCCCCAGAGCACAGTGTGGTTTTATTTGAAAATGCTGCGGAAAATATTAATCTTAAAGAGGGATTTAACCTTCATTTGAGGGTTTTCTTTCCTTTCAGTAATATTGAAAAATCACCATAAACTACTAATATGATCTCTCTAGTAGTTTAAAAGCTGTTTGGTTAATTTAATTTACATCTTCAAAGCTTTTTTTCGAGAGCACCAATAGGGATTGAAGGCTCGGTTACAGATTCAGTGCTTAATAGAGACGTCATTGTATCATAAAGCCGTGGTTCCCAACCTTTTTGGGGCTTTTTGTGACCCTTGAAAACTGAATCAATATCTACTCGCAGCCCCTCACTTATTAATAGACCGTTTCACTTGGGTACCTTTTTGAAGCCTGAGGAGATGCAACTTTTCACGAGAACCGAGACGAGATCACGGAAAAGTCTGGCAAACGTTTTTTTTTCCTCCCCCACCAAAAGAAAATATTCCCGGAATTCGATTATCCCGAGTTCACGCGACATCGCTTTAGCCCAAATTGTCCGCTGACGCGTTCCCACGACATCTAGCACGCTCAACGCGGTCTGTTGGCGAGCGTCAGCCAATGAGAGCGCGGGGACATTGGTTGAAGGTGGAACCTGGCGGCCTGGAGCCCACCTGTCTGTGCTTTGTGTTGTTGTTGCAGCTGCCCCTATAGTTGGATGTTTATAAACGTAACACAGGGACTGATCTATTCAATTCAATTCAGTTTATTTTATATAGCCCAATATCACAAATTACAATCTGTACACATAAGACATCCCTGTCCCAGGACCTCACTACCTCCCCATCTACAGAGGGGAGGTAATGAAGACGTGTGGGAACAGGCGCCTGTGTTTTCGTAGTTCGGAGACCTCGTCGGGGTCTCCAGATGAAGGATCTTGTCCGTCTGTCGCGGTTTCAAAACTCCCGAAAATCAAAAGACGGCAAGTTGCGCGGCGTTTCACGCACGATCGGCGGCCCTCGAATGTCATGCGGCGTGACCTCGGCCTCTGGATTCACCTCGCGCCCCCCCCCTTTGGAACCGACTGTTGTTCATCACGTCACACACTTTGCAAAAACACATTTTGTTTCGGCCCCGCTGTTGTCCAAGGATGTCAAAGTAAAATACACCCTTTCCTCACATTAATCTGGCAATAATGTGTCCCTGGCCTTTCCCGGCGTTTATCAGTCCTTCCCGAAAGAGACTGTTTCCTGGCTCAGGGGTTACAACCGGCCTTTCTCTCGCTCTCACAAATACACACACACACACACACACACACACACACACTATCTCTCTTTCTCTTTTTTTCATTTGGAGTATTTAAGCCTTTCTATGTGTCCGAGCTGCCGGCTTCCTACTATTCAGCCTGAAAATAGCCCTTGTTTTCAGGCTGAGAGCCAGGGCTTGTTGGCTGAGCTGTGGAGGGATATTACTGTGTCAGGAGGGAACTATCAGAGGAGAACATGGGATTAGTCGGCTACAGGGATGTTCACTTTACCTCCGGCTGCATGGCAACAAAACACTGCCGTCCTAACACGGGCTATAGCTGACATTACTATGTTTATGTCGGGTGATTTGGAGTAAGCAGCCGCGGGGGTTGTTAGAATGCCACGGTTTGAATCCCGGGCGCTGGTGAACACAACCTAGTTTGAATATCCATCATGATAAAAAAAAATAAAAACACACGTCTGCTAGGATTCCTGGTGTTGTCAGGTGATCTGTGTAAAAGCCCTCCAAACACGTACAGTCGTCTGGTAATATATACAGTACGATGATACCTGCCCTTGTTTTTTTCCCTTTTCACCTCCAAGTCGCCGTACAGTACGGGGCTGAAGACGGGACGAGCATGTTGATTAGATTTGACTTCAGAAACGTCGGGTGGTGGTGGTGGGATGCTGAAGGTCAGATGAGATCATGTGAGCATGCGGCGAATGATTAACAGTCTCCCCCCCCCCCCCCCCCCTTTCTCTCAGTAACGACTGCCAAGTGCCCTTGAGCAAGTTAGCGAAAACCACACGCCTCCTTTTCACTCCGGTAATTTGTGACCTTACATCGCACTCTGGATGTTGAAATACTAACGGCGACCGCACCGACCGCTTGGCCCCCGGTTTGAGCCTGGCATCGAAAAAAAAAAACCCTTTTTTTTTGTTACGCGAGTTTTCTAACGAGTTTTTTTTTTTTTCCCGAAACTTAACCACGTTTAAAAAAATAAATAAATAAATAAAAAAAGTCGGGTGGATTTTAGTGGTCATATCGTCAAAAGATGTGTTTTGCGAAAGGTCAGGAAGAGAAACTAAACAGTTGTATCCAGTTAGAGGAAAGAGGCGGACAGGTTGCCTGGAGTTTAATCTCAGTGCCGCGTCGCGATTGGTCCGGCGTTTAAAAAAAAAAAAAAAAAACGTCCAATCACAATGGGGGGCCCTGCGGCTGCACCGACGAGTATTTTTGGATTAAAGAAGGGATGGCTGACCGGTAATGTCGTCCAGATGTTAACTGCATAAACTAAGTCTGATGCATTTAGGACGACAGGCTGACCCCCCCCGGGGTTCCTCTCACTGCTGATCACCGGAGATTTACAGTTTTCTCCGTATGAATATCTGGACTGAAAAACATTGTTGGACTTCAGTGTGAGAACAAAGCGACTGTTCCGTGTTGTCTAAGTGCGTTTGTGTTGCTGCGAGTTGTAAACATATTAAAATGTCTACTTTCTGTCTCCTCTATAAAGCTCTTGATTTGTCTACAGCACGATGTTCTCTCATCGAATGTAAAATATATATCTGACTTAATTGGACGCCCCTGTTTCTTTCCGTCGTGTCAGCAGTTGTGTGTCATCCTGGAGCCCATGCAGGAGCTCATGTCAAGGCACAAGACCTACAACCTCAGCCCCCGGGACTGTCTCAAGACATGCCTGTTCCAAAAATGGCAGAGGATGGTCGCCCCGCCAGGTAATTTTACCTCCTTGCCGTCTGTTGAAACGCATGTCCTCGCTGTCCATATACGCTGGAAATAAATCTATTTCGTCAAACCCAAAAGATCTGGACGAGTGAAAAGAGCTTTTCTGGTTTTCTATCCCCAAATATGTTCATAAATACGGCGACTCTTGTCCAAAACGGCGTCAAATGACGACAGAAATCATTTGCGTCTTCTAAAATGTTGCAGATCTATTTAAAAAAAAAAAAAAAGTTAATCGTTTCCTCTGCTGAGGTTCAACCCGAAACATTTTTTTTAAAAAAAAAGAAATAAAATCACTTTGTAGCAATTGGAATATATTTTTCTCAGAACTGTGTTTTTTGTTTTTTATTGCGTCATTTATTTTTTTCTCCACAAATTTGCTAATTATATGTCTTAATCTCTTAAATATGTTTTTTGCCTGTCAGGTGTGTGAAATCCATCTGAATTCAGGGGCTGCCCCTCGAATCTCAACCTCGCCCGTTGAAACGAGGCCTCTCAGCTCTCTATGATTGATGTTTTAAGGGCGGTTTCTGAAAAGTACCAGATTTAAATTGGCTGTACGGGTCTTAAGCTGGAGAGAAAGAGTAAGTCAGGTTTTTTTTTTGGACACATCGCAGTGGCTGCAAATTACAGCAATGCTTAGCGAGGCGTGACGAGATGTCTTTAAAAACCAACACCAGTCAAAACGCCTTTGACTCAGACCTGTGTAGCTTTAATTAAGAGTGCCGGGTGTAATCAGACTTGTAGATCCAGCTCCCCGGCCAGCGGCTCCCCAGTGTCGACTTCGTCTTCAAAGAAAGAAGAAAAAAAAAACATGGAAAGCATTTTATGAATATAAAGTCTAAGGAGAAGAGGGAAAAAAAAGGGCTCCTGTATTGATGATTAATTGTTGCCCATGGAAAGAGGGCTTGATATGAAATCCTGTATAGGTGGTGCAGTTTTATATCATATATGTGTGATTAATGAGCAACAGCTTAAAGGGATGGTTTGTATTTTTTGAAGTGGGGTGTGATTTTATGATGCATAGTCGGCGTAAGAGACAGGAATATCAAGTATGCACGGCTGTGGGCCTATTTCAGACACAATACCAGTTCAAGTGTACACTTTATTTAGACCTCTTTACCTTGCAATCAAGCCGTGCTCTACACTCTCTTCAAAGCCACTTTACCCTGTCATTGTGGGACGTTGGTGAAACCAAACTAACCCTTTCAAACTAAAAAAAAAAAAGTCACACACTAACACAACGGAACCGATCGAGGCCGCGGGAGGGAAACCAACAACTCCACTGTTCTGCGAGGTGGAACCATTGGTTTTTTTTTTCGTCAATGGAGTCCGGTGGTTTGGAAGAGAGCGTCGATAACATGCTTCGGTCCTTCGCCGGAAGAGGGCTTTTATAGGTGTCTGAAATACCATCACAGCACCGTACTACAGGTGAAGTACCTCATACAAAAACATCCAAACCATCCCTTTAATTCAGTTTGCTTTATTACGCAGCTTCGCGGTTGGTTGGTTTGCTGTTTTTGGATCCACAAGTTGCTTCGTGGTACCTTTTTTTTTCGTGCAACGTCAGGCCTCCTCGGAGTGTGTTTCTCAGCACCGTTTCATCCGTCCGTGTTTTCACATGAAATTTGCCTGAACTTTGCAAGTTTAGCTGGACTAGCGCCCCCCCCCCCCCCCCCCCACCCCACACCACCCTCATTGGCGGCCTGTCGTTCCCCCTTTTCCTGCAATTCTTCTCCTGCTTGGAAAACTGGTTGGGATTTCGCCAGGAAGGAAGCCACAGGCGCATTTATGCTCCGATAAGTCCTTTTGGTGGAAATGGAAGTGATTTTTTTTTTTTTTTTTTGTGCGTCACCAGTTCAGCATCGAAGGAAACCAGTCGGATAACAGAAATGATTGTCTCTGACAATGGGGGTAGGGGGGGGTGGGGGGTGGGGGGGGCCGCTTTTTTTTTTCTGCTTTTTTTTCCGCACACACGTCTGTCAAAGTCGGGAATCAAAAAGAGGAAATAGACGCCGATAGATTTCCCCTCATTGTTTTGCCTGCGATGCAGAATTTCGGGTTTGTTTGTATCGCGAGTCGGTGGTTATCGTAACTGAATATGAAAGCATCTCCCTTGGTGTGATTAGTAAGAACCTCGAAAAAAAGAAGAAAAAATGGATTTCCATCATCTGTTTGAAGATCGCGGCGGTGTTTTCTTGCTCTCTCCCCCCCCCCCCCCCCTCGAGATCAAAAGGAATGATTTTCTAACAAATGTTGCTAAAATATTGTATTCATAAATTTTGCACGACATAGATTATTTTGTAAATACTAGAAGAAGAAAAAAACCAAGATCTCTATTTAACCTGTGTACTGTATTCTTTTTGATAATAATGGTTTCACTTGATGATTTAATTGCCCCTTCAGGAATTATGTCTAACTCATAATTGAAAAAAACAACAACAAAAAAAAAACATTCTTTCAAGTGTCCCAGTGGTGTAAAGTAGCATCTGCATGGCATTGAAAGTTCAATTCTGTCTCTTCCTTCTCTCCTGTTGTCATCTCTGGTCTCATTCTGTCTTAAAGTGTTTTAAGAAGAGTATCAAATAAAAACTTTGTGTGGATCTGGTTACAGCTGGACACCCACAGCACTTCAAAACGGAAATATTTCCCACAACTCCCAAAAAAGGTATCTTCTCTGTGACGCCGCCTGTAAAAAGCGACATTTTAATTGCCCGCTGGAATGCCACGAAAAAAAAATACGTTTTCAGGGTGCAACTTTATCCGCATGTTTCAAAAAAAAAAAATTAAATAAGCACTAATACCTGTAATATAACCAACACAGGTTTGCATATGCCAGATTAATGCATGCGAGAACATAATTCTCTGGCTTAAAAAAAAAAAAAAGGTAATGGCTAGAACACAAAAAGCACTCATGCTTAGCGAATGAAATCTATCGTGTGTGTTTTTTTTGTTGTTGTTGCACGTTTGGCTGAAAACACAAACGGAGCAGCTTTAATTCTGGCTCGCGCTCCCGTTAACGAAGTGACATCACGTTGAGCATCGGGGGTGCATTGTGGAGCATTTATGCTAATGAGGCGGGTCCTTTCTCACTATAGTGCATGTCGTGGGAGACGTCGACGCTCGTGCGGTTTCACCTCCCCGAAAGAAAACAAAAGCATGGAATGAGCGTCGACGCGTCGCTCTTGTGTCTGTAACGTGTCTGTGTGTGTGTGTGTGTGTGTGTGTCCGTAACGTGTGTGTGTGTGTGTGTGCATGTATATGAGCATTTGAGCACTTTTTTTTATTTTCCTGTCCCAACATATGATGCTGTGACCTGAAAACCTCCCCCCCTCCCCACACACCCACACACACACACACACCCCGACACCTTGTCTCCGTCTGTATGCATTATGTTCTTGGCGTTTGCCTCTTTTTCTCATCGCTGGTCGCGCCAAAGCTGAGCCCGCCCGACAGACGACCACGAAGAGGAGGAAACGGAAGAACTCGGCCAGCAGCGCCAACAGCGCCGGCACCACCGCCAGCAAGAAGCGCAGCCCCGCCACCAACTTCAGCCTCTCCAGTCAGGTACCTGTAAGCATCAGCTCCACTCGGTTTGCAGGTTTACACACACACACACACACACACACACACACACACACACACACACACACACACACACACAGACACAGGCACGTAGTATTCCTAATGGTATTGCAGCTATTAGGTTTAATTTATTTTCACAAAAGAGGAACAAAAAATAACAAACACCGGGGAGGAGAGAGAGGCGAGAAACTCAAATCTGTGCAGTGAGACAGAAAAAAAAAAACCATGAGGGATTTTTTGTTCTGGGAAAAAAAAAAAAAAAAACGAGACAAAGAGGAAATACATGAAACGTCGTAAAAGGGGTGACGCAAACGACATTAATGAGAAAATCATCAAAGCGGAAGAACAGCTAAATTCATAAACGGTGAATGAAACTCCAGCTCACTGTTAAGTTTTTCTCACTCTTTTCGTTTTCCAAGTGTACTCGACGTTCTGAATATGGGTGTTGACCCCGCTGCTCATCCAAGTGGCTGTAGCCTAGATGTTGTTGTTGTTGTTGTTGTTTTTTTCTTCCAAAGTTTCTCAGATTTAGGACCAAATGGGTAAAATGTGGGTGGGCCCACCTCTATTGGAAATGCCTTCGACCAAAGAAACTGAACTCAACAACCGCCCAGAGGAGTTTATTTCTTCGTTTTCTAGCCGCGGTTGTACTGAGGCTGAAAAGAAGTCGCAAGAGCTCAAGATCGATCTTTTTTTAAGCTGAATATTTGAGAGCAAAAGCCAAGAAATATGCGATACATTAAAAAACAAAAACAATTTGACAACATCAGTGAATGGAAGATGAAGATGGATTTATTAATTCCTGTAACTGTGCGACCCAGTGACCCCAATATCGGAGGATGAACTCGGTTGTGCCGCTTTTGAGTAGTGAAAAAAACTGCATATGGATAATTATGACTTCAAAATCACCCACAGAATGTCATTAATTAATCCTGTTTGTTTTTTTCTTCTTCAAATTGTGCGTTCGGTGTTCATCTGGAGAGGCGACCTTGGCGTCTCAAGTTCCTTTTTTTTTCCTGAAAATTAACTGAATGGTGTCGCGTTAGAAACGTTCTGCAGACAGTGAGTTAGGATCATCTCACCGGCTTCTTCTCACCATCGCATAGGGTCGTTCCTGAAATCACTTTAAATCAGGAACTACGTCCACAAAATGACTTCAGCGCACTATTTAACAGCCTGACTCTCGGCAGCGTGACTCCCTAATATCCAGTAACACATTTTTGACTCCGCGCCGCGTTTCAGTCTCTTGATTTTGCTTCTCGTGTTTCCGTAACAGCCCACTTGACCCAGCTCGAGGTTAAACAGCCTCTTAAGCAGCTTGAGTGTCTGACTCCCCCCCCCCAACCCCCCTTCCCTTGGAGGATGTGATGCTGCTGTGTGAGCGTATTGCGTGTTGAGACTTACCCGTTCCATACACTGCTCATTATATATACACTGTATTATATTTTACACCACTGCGTCCAATTTACTATTCTGGAGCCACGCCGGTGCAGCAAACTGGGTTATTTTTTATTTTTACACTGGATTCATTCGGCTCGATGGGACGTCGATGCTTCTTCTGTACTTTTTACAGAGACTTTTACATACTAGTAGTTTGCATTTTGAAATAAAGACGTCGTTCCTGCCTTGATAGTGTTCCTGCTTTTAACACCAGAGATAAACCTCAGTGATGTACGGTGTTAGGTTGGGCCTGATAAGTTCTTTAAAGAGTCGGGTTTCGGTTCAACGTTAATACAGAAAACACGCCTGTGCCTAAAATTCACCATAAAACGTGTTTTTTCACACATACAATATTGCAAGAAAAACAAATAAAACGCATTCTTTTCAGGGGAGAGGATTGAGTGTAGGAACATTGGAGAAGTTCTATGTGTTCTATTTGGGGGAATCATTTTAATACTTCAATACTTTACTTTTTTGGCTTCTTTACTGTATTTATTGTCTCTAGCCGACACACAACAAGCTGCACTGTCCCTCTGTGTGCCGTCCCGTGGTTAGCTGTCTCGTTGCCCTCACCCTCTTCTCGTTCCTCCTCCTCCTCTCCATCTCACACATTCATAATGTACATAACACACACACACACACACACACACCCACAGCGTGTGCAATTGTTTTCTCTCTAGAAAAGCCGTTTGGCTCTGTGCCAGCTCTCATTATCACCGATATCTGTATACAACCCTCTCCACCCCCGAGCCCCTTCCTCCGTCACGTGCACACACACACTACTCCATCACTGACCCCCCTCTCTCTCCCCACCACTACCTTACGCACACACACACACACACACACACACACACACACACACCACTCATACCACTCATGCCATGCATTCACAGGCCTCTTAAAGACCAGCAGCGTGGCTGGTAACATGCTGGTTACATGCTGGTAACATGCTGGTAACATGCTGGTTACATGCTGGTAACATGCTGGTAACATGCTGGTAACATGCTGGTTACATGCTGGTAACATGTTGGTTACATGCTGGTAACATGCTGGTTACATGCTGGTAACATGCTGGTAACATGCTGGTTACATGCTGGTAACATGCTGGTTACATGCTGGTTATATGCTGGTTACATGCTGGTAACATGTTGGTTACATGCTGGTAACATGCTGGTAACATGCTGGTTACATGCTGGTAACATGCTGGTTACATGCTGGTTACATGCTGGTAACATGTTGGTTACATGCTGGTAATATGCTGGTAACATGCTGGTTACATGCTGGTAACATGTTGGTTACATGCTGGTAACATGCTGGTAACATGCTGGTTACATGCTGGTAACATGCTGGTTACATGCTGGTTACATGCTGGTAACATGCTGGTAACATGTTGGTTACATGCTGGTAACATGCTGGTTACATGCTGGTTACATGCTGGTAACATGCTGGTTAAATGCTGGTTACATGCTGGTTACATGCTGGTTACATGCTGGTTACATGCTGGTAACATGCTGGTTACATGCTGGTTACATGCTGGTAACATGCTGGTAACATGCTGGTTATATGCTGGTAACATGCTGGTAACATGCTGGTAACATGCTGGTTATATGCTGGTTACATACTGGTAACATGCTGGTTACATGCTGGTTACATGCTGGTAACATGCTGGTAACATGCTGGTTACATGCTAATTTCCTGCTGGTAACATGCTGGTTACATGCTGGTAACATGCTGGTTACATGCTAATTTCCTGCTGGTAACATGCTGGTTACATGCTGGTAACATGCTGGTTACATGCTAATTTCCTGCTGGTAACATGCTGGTTACATGCTGGTTACATATGTTGCGCGGCTGCTGTCTTTGTCTGAGAAGTTGTTCGTTTGTGGCTGAGAACGAGCGTACGTGAGCCCAATGACAATAAGGAGTGGACCCTCACATGGGTGGGGGGGGGGGGGGGGTACCAGCGGCTGGAGAAGAGAAGGTGGAGGGGATGTATGTGTGTTTGTGTGTATGTCAGAGGAGGAGGGGGGGGGGGCTCATAGAATGAACAACACTGACCTCTAGTGGCCTGAACTTACTGGAAATGTGTTCCTTGCAGGCCTCCAGCAGCAGGTTTGTCATGCTGTTCGTCAGTCAGTGTGTTTGAAGCACATATTAAAGACTAAAGTAATTAAACGCTGTATGTTAAGTTGGTAGATCATCGGAGGATTACACAGGATCTGCATTGAGCTGAAATGGAGTCGCCTGTGCTCGTGTGTCACTGGGGAAAGAAAAAAATATCTAGATATTTATAGATATCACAATCTATAGGCACAGACAACATATTATTTATGGCGCATACTTGCCCCAAAACGTAGGAGCCTGTTCTAAGTAAATGTATTCAAGACTGGTGGTATTCTATGTTTTTATTATTGTCAACAAATTCAATAACAAGACCAAAACCATTGATCATAGTAACAAGCATTTATCTGCTGTTGTCCACAAACTGTTAAAAATAAACACACTCGCTGTTGCGCTGGCTAACATGTTAATTAACACAAACACACACAACCTGTTGTTTATTTTGACTCGATGCCACCAAAATACTCACGGGAGAACCAAATGGGTTTTAATCCGCCCCCTGAAAATAGCCCCCAACAAATATATTTACTGTATTGTGTGAGTAACGTTAGCTAAACGGACAGTTTTGTTGTTTTTTTTCCGTCGCCGCATTCCCGCCACGTCTTCGTTAAACTCACACTTGTCGCGTTTTCGAGGCGCGAGGGAGCGAATATGTCCTCCGAGCCTCCCCACCGCTGATCCGTGGAAGAAGGAAAAAATTATACAAAACAGTAAGTAAACATGCTAATGACACAGTTCAGTGAATGGAGGGAGCGGGGAGGCGTTCGCCGCCGCCGCGGCCCATTCAAAGCACCGCCGCTTAGCTCGCGCTAAAGCTAACGAGACGACAGTATTAATTAGCTCACAATTAACGCTCCCCGGTCTCACACCAGCCACCAGCTGTTATCGTCTGAGGGGTTTCTCTCTTCTTCTTCTTTTTTTTTTTTTTTGGGAGAGGAGGCCCAAAATTGGCCAGAGGTAGGTTGACAGGCCTCCTCACAGGAACAGATGGCGAGCGCACCGCTTGTTAGCAATCAGCACGTTTTTAGTTAATGACTTAATTAGCTATGCAAATTGACAAATCAGTGTGGATATTGTCATTCAGTTGAAAAGCTCACCTAAATTAATTAGCCTGATTAAGGCATAGTGGGGTGTAGAAGTGGTCGCTAGGGGGGTTTGGGGATGGCTTCGATAAACATGCAGCCTCTTGTGCTCTTCATCTAAGTGTGTGTGTTTTGACTTTTGTTGGGGGGGGTTGAAGTGTGCTAAGTTGTCTAGTTTTGTTTGTCTGTTTACATCAGTGCTGGCTGGAAGTCACCGTGTGTTTATGTGTGTAGGCGCTTCGACTGTGCACAACGCACAGGGTTAATCTGTATGTGTGTGTGTGTGTGTGATTGTACAGTAGTGTGTGTGTTTGTGTGTGTGCGTGTGATTGTACAGTAGTGTGTGTGCGTGTGTGTATGTGTGTGTGATTGTACAGTAGTGTGTGTTTGTCTGTGTATGTGTGTGTGCATGTGATTGTACAATAGTGTGTGTTTGTGCGCACGTGTGTGTGTGATTGTACAGTAGTGTGTGTTTGTGTGTGTGTGCGTGTGATAGCAGTGTGTGTGTGTTTATGTGTGTGCGTGTGATTGTACAGTAGTGTGTTTGTCTGTGTGTGTGTGCTTGTGTGTGTATGTGTGTGTGATTTTACAATAGTGTGTGTTTGTGTGTGGTTTTGTGGGCATGTGTGTGCGCATGTGTGTGTGTGATTGTACAGTAGTGTGTGTGTGTGTTTGTGTGCGCGTATGTGTGTGATTGTACAGTAGTGTGTGTTTGTCTGTGTGTGTGTGTGTGCGTGCATGTGATTGTACAATAGCGTGTGTTTGTGTGCATGTGTGTGCGCATGTGTGTGTGATTGTAAAGTAGTGTGTGAGTGTGTGTGCGTATGCGTGTGATTGTACAGTAGTGTGTGTGATTGTACAGTAGTGTGTGTTTGTGTGTGTGATTGTACAGTAGTGTGTGTTTGTGTGTGTGTTTGTGGGCATGTGTGTGCGCATGTGTGTGTGAGATTGTACAGTAGTGTGTGTGTGTGTGTGTGTGTGTGCGCGTATGTGTGTGATTGTATAGTAGCGTGTGTTTGTGTGTGATTGTACAGTAGTGTGTTTGTGTGTGGGATTGTACAGTAGTGTGTGTTTGTATGTGTGTGTGTGCGTGTGTGATTGTACAGTAGTGTGTGTTTGTGTGTGTGATTGTACATGTACATTAGTGTCTGTTTGTGTTATTGTACAATAGTGTGTGTTTGTGTGTGTGTTTGTGGGCATGTGTGTGCGCATGTGTGTGTGTGATTGTATAGTAGTGTGTGTTTGTGTGTGATTGTACAGTAGTGTTTTTGTGTGTGTGTGTGTGTGTGTGGGGGATTGTACAGTAGTGTGTGTTTGTGCGTGTGATTGTACAGTAGTGTGTGTGTGTGTTTGTGTGCGCGTATGTGTGTGATTGTACAGTAGTGTGTGTTTGTCTGTGTGTGTGTGTGTGTGCGTGCATGTGATTGTACAATAGCGTGTGTTTGTGTGCATGTGTGTGCGCATGTGTGTGTGATTGTAAAGTAGTGTGTGAGTGTGTGTGCGTATGCGTGTGATTGTACAGTAGTGTGTGTGATTGTACAGTAGTGTGTGTTTGTGTGTGTGATTGTACAGTAGTGTGTGTTTGTGTGTGTGTTTGTGGGCATGTGTGTGCGCATGTGTGTGTGAGATTGTACAGTAGTGTGTGTGTGTGTGTGTGTGTGTGCGCGTATGTGTGTGATTGTATAGTAGCGTGTGTTTGTGTGTGGGATTGTACAGTAGTGTGTGTTTGTATGTGTGTGTGTGTGCGTGTGTGATTGTACAGTAGTGTGTGTTTGTGTGTGTGATTGTACATGTACATTAGTGTCTGTTTGTGTTATTGTACAATAGTGTGTGTTTGTGTGTGTGTTTGTGGGCATGTGTGTGCGCATGTGTGTGTGTGATTGTATAGTAGTGTGTGTTTGTGTGTGATTGTACAGTAGTGTTTTTGTGTGTGTGTGTGTGTGTGTGTGGGATTGTACAGTAGTGTGTGTTTGTGCGTGTGATTGTACAGTAGTGTGTGTTTGTGTGTGTGTTTGTGGGCATGTGTGTGCGCATGTGTGTGTGAGATTGTACAGTAGTGTGTGTGTGTGTTTGTGTGCGCGTATGTGTGTGATTGTATAGTAGCGTGTGTTTGTGTGTGATTGTACAGTAGTGTGTTTGTGTGTGGGATTGTACAGTAGTGTGTGTTTGTATGTGTGTGTGTGCGTGCGTGTGATTGTACAGTAGTGTGTGTTTGTGTGTGGGATTGTACATGTACAGTAGTGTCTGTGTGTGTGTGTGTGATTGTACAATAGTGTGTGTTTGTGTGTGTGTTTGTGGGCATGTGTGTGCGCATGTGTGTGTGTGATTGTATAGTAGTGTGTGTTTGTGTGTGATTGTACAGTAGTGTTTTGTGTGTGTGTGTGTGTGGGATTGTACAGTAGTGTGTGTTTGTCTGTGTGTGTTTGTGTGTGATTGTACAGTAGTGTGTTTGTGTGTGATTGTACAGTAGTGTTTTGTGTGTGTGTGTGTGTGGGATTGTACAGTAGTGTGTGTTTGTCTGTGTGTGTTTGTGTGTGATTGTACAGTAGTGTGTTTGTGTGTGATTGTACAGTAGTGTGTGTGTGGGATTGTACAGTAGTGTGTGTTTGTGTGTGTGTGCGTGTGATTGTACAGTAGTGTGTGTTTGTCTGTGTGTGTTTGTGTGTGATTGTACAGTAGTGTGTTTGTGTGTGATTGTACAGTAGTGTGTTTGTGTGTGATTGTACAGTAGTGTGTGTGTGTGTGTGTGGGATTGTACAGTAGTGTGTGTTTGTGTGTGTGTGCGTGTGATTGTACAGTAGTGTGTGTGCGTGTTTGTGTGTGTGATTGTACAGTAGTGTGTGTTTGTGTATGCATGTGTATGTGATTGTACAATAGTGTGTTTGTGTGCATGTGTGTGCGCATGTTTGTGTGATTGTACAGTAGTGTGTGTGTGTTTGTGTGTGATTGTACAGTAGTGTGTGTGTGTTTGTGTGTGTGCGTGTGATTGTACAGTAGTGTGTGTGCGTGTGTGATTGTACAGTAGTGTGTGTGTGTTTGTGTGTGATTGTACAGTAGTGTGTGTGTGTTTGTGTGTGTGCGTGTGATTGTACAGTAGTGTGTGTGCGTGTGTGATTGTACAGTAGTGTGTGTGTGTTTGTATGTGTGTGATTGTACATTAGTGTGTGTTTGTGTGTGCGTGTGATTGTACAGTAGTGTGTGTGTGTGTGTTTGTGTGTGTCTCTGTGTGTGTGTGATTGTACAGTAGTGTGTGTGCGTGTTTGTGTGTGTCTCTGTGTGTGTGTGATTGTACAGTAGTGTCTGTGTGTGTGTGTGCCAGTCCCCATGTGTCGCTGGGTGTCGCTCTGTTCACAGTGGATGAAAACAGACGCACGCTTTGGGAACACTCGTGTCCGGAGGAGCACATGTAGCGCTGGATATTTGGGCTAAATCCTTCTCTCTCTCTCTCTCTCTCTCTCTCTCTCTCTCTCTCTCTCTCTCTCTCTCTCTCTCTCTCTCTCTCTCTCTCTCTCTCTCTCTCTCCCTCCCTCCCTCCCACTCTCTCTTTCTCTCTCTTCACTCCCTTGACCCGCCATCTCTGTGAAATATGTCTCACATGATGAGTATTGTGAGACATATTCCCCCATTCCAGATGGGTCACACGTTGTAAACAAACAGAAGTAAAAATGTTGTGCCCAAACTATGAGACATATTCATATATTTTAATCCAAATGTTGTACTTTTTTATTCTCTTTTCTGTTTTTTTTACTTCGGATGTGCGTTCACTTGATATTCAGCTGGTGATTTGGTCTCAGAATGAGATGAAACAGATATGCATTAATTTCTTCTCTGGTAATTTCTCTCTCACTTTTAAGCATAATCATTTTTTTTGAGCCTCCCCGAGGCTAAACGCGGTCGGGCCTGCACACGACTGAAAACACGTCACGGGCACGGGTAAAAAAAAAAAAAGAAAAGAAAAAAGGATTATATTTGTTCTAAAGTTGAGTTTAAAAAAAAAAAAATGCAAAACTGGGAAGATAAACTGAAAGTGTCTTCAGTAATGAGCAAATTCATTAAGAAGACAAATGGGCAAATGTTTTGAGAGCATCACTACAAATAAAAAAAACATGCATACAAATGATATTTAAAATGATGATTAAGAGGATTGTTAGATGTTTGAATGAGTCACAAAAACTAAAAGGTAATGGTGGAGTTGAAAAGACTCTTGAGATATACACAATATTGCACTGATTGTACGTTAATGAAAACATTCAGAAGTATAGAAATAAAAAGCTTTCATATAACTACATTGTAAGTGTAACAACAACAACAACACAAAAAGATACAGTTCGACCACAACATGACCATTTTTTAAAAAGGTCAAGAACATCTATAATCGACCCTCCTCTCCCTGCAGTCTGTAAAACCTCGCTCTCCCGTTGTCTCTGCCTTCCTCCAGGACGTGATGGTGGTCGGCGAGCCGACCCTGATGGGCGGCGAGTTCGGGGACGAGGACGAGCGTCTGATCACCCGTCTGGAGAACACGCAGTACGACGCCACCAACGGCCTGGACGACGAGGACGACTTCAACGGCTCCCCGGCTCTGGGCAACAGCGCTCCCTGGAGCAGCAAACCCGCCGCCGCCCAGGAGGGCAAGGCCGAGAGCACGGCGCCGCAGCCCTCGCAGTAAGAACGGAAAAAAAGAAGAAGAAGAACAAAACAAAAAAAACACTCTTTCCACCTCCCCCCCCCCCACCCACCACCACCACCCCGCCCCCCCCCCCCTCCCCTCCCCTGAGGGCCAAACTTCTACGCCTCACAATGTTGTACTGAAATCTGCAAACTCTCCCATCGCGGCGTGTCCGGCCGAAAGGAAAAAAAAATATTCTGGGTATTTTTCTTCTACATCTCGGAGAACACTGGCAGCGTTGCAAAGCAATATCCACACGTCAAACACAACAACTGCATATGTACGTTGTATGCAACTGTAATTTAGAAAATACCACGACGGGGGCTTTTTTTGGGAGGGGGGGGGGGTTCAAGAACCCAGTGGAAAATGGCGTATCAAATGTTCCCTCATATACAAAACCTCTATTCTAGTGGAATACTCTGACAGTAGACTGAGGGGAGAAGAGAAGAAGAGTGAAAACAACAGCCAATGGAAGAATCGAGCCACATTGGAGACACAAATGAAAACATTGTTTGAGACAATTGCATTTTTATTGGAAATTCAGTCGGCTGTTGGTTTTGTTCCCACTGTTTATTTTACATTTCCAATTAAGAGGAAAATAAAAACGTTCTGGACTCCCATTCAAACGATTTGGGGGGGGGGGGGGAATGGCGTCCCCGGGATTGTATTTTTTTGTTTTTTTTGTTTTTTTTACATGACGACGCGGTCGTCACAGATTGTGATTTCATGCAAAAAAACAACAAAAAAACAGTTTGATTGTGTTCGTAGTATGTTGGTATTTTTGCTTCTCTCAGAATCCTTTTTGCAGTCACGCTGTAATTTCTTTTGCGCCGATCAGTTTGTGAACTTTGCCGACACGCATCGTTGCATTAATGTTGATTTTAATTTTTATTCCCCCCACTCCTCAGAAATTGGACTTCTCTCTCCCTTTAACGACCTACTCCCAAACTGATACTAAAGCCTTTTTTCCTGCATGATTTTATAGGATTTTTATTTTTTGTTTGATATATGTACTTTTTAAGAAGAAGAAAAAGAAGAAAAAAATCAGTCTTTTTGGGGTTCATCAGTTTGGGAACACTGTTACAAGGTTTGTAGCTCTGTAAATAGAGGTGGAATCCATTGTGTCCACTGTAAATCAGCCACTGAAACCAGTTTGAACATGGCAGCTGTTTTTCCTTTTCGTGCAGGAGCTTCGGATTTCTGTCGGGTGGTTTGGACGTCGGTTTCGCTTCGGTCGAGAACCAAAGTGTTTCCTGACCTCTTTAGCTAGTGCAGAACCAAAGCCACCAAGTCAACGCTACACAACAACAACAACAACAACAACAAAAATCACATTTCTTGAATATATTGTGTGACGTAAGAAGGAAGACACATTTTACACTTTCAAACCAATTCAATCCAATCCACCCCACAGAAATAGTCGGCGCATCCCTGTATTTGTGCTATTCTTTAATCTTTAATTGAATTGATAATATATCCCTGATCCTCTTTTGTTGGACTTTTGTTTTTTTTGGAAAATGGGCAAGAAGACAGCAGCATATGTCTTTCTACAATTGGATCTTATGGGTATTTATTTGTGCATTTGTAAGGAAGCTAACACATTTCTAAATATGTTTGAGCCTAGTATTATTAGACACCATTTGTACATTATATAGCAGAGGTGTTCAGTGTCATATCTGATGTCTGGTATGTATGCTTTACCATTATGTGTGCCAATAAACCGTGCTTACAAAAGAGTTGAATTTGGATTTGGTTACGTGCATCGTGTGTGCAGGTATAGCATCTGTTTTATTAATGTACTTACTTATTGGTCTGATGAACTATTGGAAAGCAACTGACCCCCAATGTCCATTCAGTCACGTGACCTTCCTCGTCCGTCTCGTCCAACGGGAGCCAAGCGGTCGTAGTTTGGAACTGTTTCGTTCCCATCTCCATTGGAAAGACAAACGTCCCTTTTGGAAACTATACGTTTCTATTTGGAAATTGGTTGTTTTGTGCTACATTGTTCTTGTTTCAGGTCATAAAAGGATTCAGTGATCCAACCTCTAAACATCACGTGTTAAGTCTCTAAAAAATAAAAGAGCAAACGCTTCCTTCCACAGCTGCCATTTTCTGATGATGGTTCTTCATCACATTTGGGAGGCAAACGTAAGTATAAAAAGAAGAGACGAAGTAGAAATGTTTACAGACAAATATTTCTCAGAAGACTAGAAGGCAGTCCGTATTCAAACCTCACTAACTGCTTTCATTTCCACATGCTCATGAATTCGCTTTTGATTAAAAATCTTCCCTACAGGTTCATGTACCTGCTCAACTGCTCAATGGAGGTTATTAAAAAGCATTCTGGGAAATGCAGGCAATCACTAAATATTAAAATAAGTCCTGGAATGTGATGAAGACGTCAAAATGATAACTAGTGGGGAATCTGGGTATATATATATTTGTTTCTTTTCTTTGATGTGAGCAGCCCTCAGTATATAATATAAAAATATCTTGCAGTTATTGTCCTTAAGTTTCTTCTAGTGGGACACTGGAACTTTTGAGCCATGTCTCCAGTCCACCTGGATCCTGGATACCATCCCATCTACTCTCACCAAGGACCCAGCCATCACACCACTCATCATAGCAATAATTAACTCCTCCCTCAACTCCGGCTCAGTCCCCGACACACTTTAAACTGGCCGCCGTCACCCCCATCCTCAAAGAAACCTGGACTCGACCCTGAGACCATGAGCAATTTCCGGCCCATCTCAAATCTTTCCCTTCCTGTCAAAAAATACTGGAACGCGTCATCGCTGCACAACTCAAAACCCACCTCGTTTCCAACGATTTGTTCGAGCCATTTCAATCTGGTTTCCGCTCACAGCACAGCATCGAAAAACAGCCCTTCTCAAAGTCAACTCCTCCTCCCCTCAGACTCCGGCCACCTCAACATTCTCCTTCTCCCAGATCTCACTGCAGCCTTTCGACACCATCAACCAACAACATCCTTCTCTCCCGCCTCGAATCGTCCCTCAACATCACCGGACTGCTCTCTCCTGGCTCAAATCACAACTAACAAACGGACAACAATTCATCAGCATCGACAACTGCACCTCCTCCACTGCCCCTCTGTATCAGGGCGTCCCACAGGGTTTGGTGCTGGGTCCTCTTCTATTCATCCTCTACCTGCTCCCTCTTGGAAACATTATTATACGTCAACATGGTCTCCTCTTCTACGCCGATGATGTCCAGCTCTACATCTCCACAAAGGCCACTACCACGGCAACTCACTCCACTCACTGACATTAAATCATGGATGCAAACCAATTTTCTTCAACTCAACTGTGATAAATCTGACATGATCATCAAATCTCTCACCAAAACCAGTCACAACTTCTCTCTCACCATCGACAACTCCACTATGTCTTCCTCCCCTCCTTTGAACATCACGTCAAACAAATCACCAGAACTGCCGTCTTTCACTTAAAAAAAGCATTGCCCGTCTCTACCCATCACTCTACTCATCTGCTGCTGAAACTTTGATCCACGCCTTCATCACCTCTAGAATCGACTATTGCAAAAGTATTCTCTATGGCACATCATTCAAAAATCCTAAATAAACTCCAGTACATCCAGAACTCCCACTCCCGTGATCACATCACCCCCTGTTCTCCAGAACATTCACTGGTTCCCCGTCCCACAACGGATCCAACACAAAATCCTTCTCCTCACTCACAAAGCCCTCCATAATCAGGCCCCCTCTTACCCTACAGACCTGCTCCACCACCACGTCTGATGCCAATCTCCTATCCATCCCACATACCAAGCACCGGACATGGGGTGACAGAGCCTATATCTGCCTCCTCCCTCTGGAACTCTCTCCCCAAACTCATCCCAGACTGCACTGACCTTTCCATATTCAAATCACACATCAAAACCCACCTGCTTTTAATGTGTGATTGTGTGCTCTATGTTCTCATTGTTTTTATTTATTGTTTGTATTGTAATTTTAGTTATTTTTATTGTATAGCTTTGCTATATAAATTAAATGCATTATTATTATTATATTCTGTAAAATCGAACCTGAAGGTGATCTATCATCCCTCATCTGCTAATATGAGTTATCTGAATAATTTTATTGATGAAAACCTGAAGCCTGAACAAATATATGAACTGCTCTTCAAAGTTATGCAGACAACTCAGTATAGGAACAAGCCTCTGTGCTGTTGTTGGGTAGACTTTAAATCTAGAACAAGTTGATGGAACTTTGGCGACACCCCTGGATTATAGGGAGTACTGCAACAACCTTTAATTATTCTATAATTCTGGCATTATTATTTTCACATTAGTTCTGTCACATCATGCTGCAAAAAAAAGCACATATTAAAAAAAAAGTAAAAAATGTAATTATTTAGTTTCACTGTAAAGACAATTTCATTATTTATTTATTTTTAAATAATGGCACATTTTGCAAGACTTGGAGTTAGTCCATTTCTTTATGCATGTGGAACATTTCAATAATGTTCCTATTATTATTATAATTATTACTATCATGAGCATTGGTATTAGTGTCAGTATGTATTTAAACCCAACACTATCTTTGTAATACAAAATGTGTCCACCCCGGTGTTATTTAAACTAATTAATCTTTGGTTCTGTTCTTTTTTTAAAAATAAATAAGCACATGTTTCTTGTCCTTCCCCCCTGGGTTGTACAGAGGATATTTTGTATATGTTTAGGCATAGAAAGATGTACTTATTTAAATTGGTGTACCTACGAAATATATGTCTTTGTCATTTTCACAGTATTTGGATTGATAGTGAAATCAATCTTATCAATATAGATTTAATTTGTGAATACCATGACTGGTTACCTGTAAATTTGGCTTTATGAAAAGTCACCTTTTTTGTTATCTGCTCGGGATGCAGTTGACGGTTCCAACCAAGTAACACAGATTTTCAAAATAAGATAAAAATGTGCATCAACACTTATTATCAGGATATTGCACATCGCGTTGATACATTTAATCGCTTATAAAAATAATAATAATTTCTGATTAAAATCTACACATTATAATAACAACAAACCGTTGAATCTACCTCGTGACGCTGTTTGTTTTCAGATTATTATTTTTTTACCCACAATGCCGTGACGTCGCACAGCGCGACGCCGCGGCCAAAGTAAAGATGGCGGACTTGTCGGGGACCGAGCTGTCAGAGGAGAAAGAGGCTGAAATTGAGCTAAAGAAAAGACAGAAACGACCGTGGGAAGATTTGCACAAGTCCGGTAAAATCGGTCTGACCCCGGAACTGCCGGAAACGTTGGGTTTTTACGACATTAGCGCTGTCAGGAGGGAGCAACGCGAGCAGCCAGCAGGTAACCCCTTGGATCTGACGCCACTGACGTTACAGCTCGTGCACCTTTAGTTGTTTTTATCTTGCCGACTGCTTCACTGCTGTAGTGGCTGCATGCATGTAATATTAAACCGACAGCAGTCTTCTTTTTTTTAATAAGTTATGAAAGCGCGAGGAGGAACGTTGTGTTGTTTAAACTGTCGACAGCTGTCAACGAGTTGTAGTCTTTCTTTTCTGTCTCGTGCTCACAACAACAAGCGTGTAACGACATCATTCTTTAAAACTACTTCTGGAGCTCTAACAACTGTTCAGCTACCGTGGTAATAACTACAGTTAGTGTGCATATCTGCGTTAAGTTCAGTGGACAGTAAATAGTATGTTAGTTTGGTAAAATACTCTTTTTTAACCACAGTTTCTCCACGAATTATGCTTCTTCAGGTGTTGCGCCGAATTCTGTCACCCATCAGATTATGTGACCCGAGAAATGTCGTGCCTTATTTTTTTGATGCTTAAATTTAGTGCTGACACTGTTATTTGATTATTGGATCCGTTTTTTAATAATACGTGTACAGTTATTTTTTGGTTTCTCCAATGTGAGGATTATAATTATTCTAATTATTAAATATCTTCAGGTCTGAGTCATTTAAGCCACCTATATTATTGGCTTATTAACAGGAATGTTTCACTATGCTCTCTCCATTTTATGAACTAGTTGGTTGATCAATTAATCCAGAAAAACGATTGGCAAATAGTGAAAATAATCATTAGTTGCACACCTACTGTAGTGACAATGATTTGTCACAGGTTCAAGTTTACAAAAATATACCCCTTGACCTCATGTATGCTTCTTACTATTATTATAATGTAAACAAAACGTGTTCATAAATAAATAATAAAGTTTGCAGTGGTGGTCTATACCTATAAAGTCCCCAATGAGTCACATCTCAACACCCGTTGACATTTGACCCTAACCGTAAGGGCTTAATCTGATGTCTGGTAAACACGACTGAATAAATACTACAAATACGAGAGTAGCGGAGATGAGATGGACATTTTCACTCAAAGTATCGTTTCTAATTTAATCAAAATCTACTGCAATGTTCTTGTGCCCTAGTTTATGTAACCGTGAACTGTATTGCAAAATGTACCTTTTTTTTTTTTAAAGAAAAAAAAGGGATATTTTAGGATGAATCCAGACTGAGATAATGCAACAGCTTGTTTGCTATGAAAAACACTACTTTGTTTTGCTACTTTACAAAACAATCTCTCATTTTAAGAGTGTTCTAATACATTAATGTAGTCACTGTTCCGGTTTGAACTGTTCCGAATATGTAAAATGCCCCTCTTTCTGTAAACATGCAGTCTTTTTACGAGGCGAGTGAGTTTTAAAGTCACCGTCACTGCACTCGCTTTCTCTCCCGGCTGTAAATCACAGAGAAGTTTACTTTGCATGTTCATATTATTGTAAAGCGGTATTCATGGTGCATTGAATCAAAACAGTGAGCTGGGAATATTGTCGTTGTTTCCACTGTCATGTTGTGAAAGTGTGACACTGGAAACGTCTCATTGTGCTTGATGTTCTCTGGCTGTGATTGTTGCAGACAATGGCCCCTTTTTGTGGTAACGCCGGCGCTCTTGATGTTGTTCCAGATCCGTCGTTGACCCGCTTCATTAGCGCGGAGCTCACCAGAGGCTACTTCCTGGAACACGATGAGGCAAAGTACACCGAGCGCAGAGAGCGAGTTTACACATTCATGCGTATTCCCAAGGAGCTGGAGAAGGTACCGCACGGTGCTATTATGTTTACAATGCGAGTCCTGAACTCTCTTTCTCTTCGTTCACCTCCGTCCTGTCTGCTGTCGTTCGTCGGCCCACAGCTGTGTCGCGAACCTAAAACCTCACGACCCCTCCTACACACGTTCCGCACCAATGCCGAACTCAATTAAGTGTGTTTTTTGTGTGTCGGTTATCAAAGATGAGTTTGGTTGAAGCTTCACAAATGAAGATGGAACCAGCCTGCTTTCTCTTGTTAATCAGCAATCTTTAAAACATACTGGGTTTTTTTTACGATATTAAGTTGGACATTTTCATCACTTTTAGACTCTGTTAAAAACAATGTGATGGTCAAAGTGATTTTATTTTATTTTACAAATAATGAGTCTCATTCAGTTTTAATCTCAAGTACACACACAAACAACTTTTTTCTTTCTTTATTTTTGCCACAACTCTTTAGTTTGTGTTGCTCTCCTCATGGGCCACCAGGTGGCAGTATTGAAACGTAACATGTTGATTAGTCTGAACTGTGTGGTACTTCTCTAATATGTGACACGATGATACATGACCAATTAAAACAGATAAAACACAGGTTAACATGTAATCAAATAAGAAGAAGACCACACAACATACAGTCTGTGTCTTTGTTTATGGTTTCGTGGAGTTACCTGTGAAGGTACAGTATGTGCCCGCTGCATCTTTTGCTTTAGGCCGAATCTTTTTTTCATTTTAGTGTCCCATGTGTTGCTTATTAGTGATGTCCTCGTTGTTTCTGTGTGACCTCTCCAGCTGATGACCTTTGGCTTCTTCCTGTGTGTGGATGCCTTCCTGTACGTCTTCACCCTGCTGCCCCTCCGGGTGCTGCTGGCAGTGCTCCGCCTCCTCACCCTGCCGTGCTGCGGCTTCAGGTGTGAACACACGCACAGTCTTCTCCCCGTGATCGTTACATCATGCAATTATACAGCAAGACGCACAATTATACATTTGGTTTCAACATTTTTAACCCAACTTTCTCAATAAATTTGAAATAGAATTTAAAGACAAATACAACTTTAAAGATGTCCCAGTTGTAGTAGGACAAGGCTTTTATTATTCATTATTATCATTATCATGTTCACCTAATTTAGAAGTCTCTTCAACTTTTTACAGTTTGGTATATTTGCATTATTTGGATTAAAGTAACGAAACATTTTTTGTCTTCCTTTTTGATTTCTATATATATATATATATATATATATATATATATATATATATTATTTATATATATATATTATTTATATATATATTATTTATATATATATATATAATATATATATATATATATATTATATATATATATTATATTATATATATATATATATATATATATATATATATAAATAATATATATATATATATATATATATATATATATATATATATATATATATATATATATATACTCTACAGATAATGTTTCCAGGTATTGATAAGTTTTGTCCTATTTCCTCGCTCACATTAATCTGACAGCTTTTCGTTACTTTAGAGATCTAGATTATTCATACAGAGTATACATCAATTTATAAATTATGATGTATCATTAGAGGTAAAGACTAGGTTAATGCATCACTAATTATAATCCAGTCATAAGATATATATATATATATATATATATATATATATATATATATATATATATATATATATATATATATATATATATATATATATATATATATATAGTTCTGAAATAAGCCTTTCTGCATAAGGACTACTTTTCCTTTTCCTTTTCTATTTATTTCGGTATATTTTGATGCTCAAACTTTTGCACTTTTACTGGAATGCAGAATATATTTAGAATACTTCTACCACTGAAAAGCGGTGCAGTAAACATACTCATCCTCCCCCTCGCCTCCACTGACGGACACTACCTGTCCTCCCGCTCGCCTCACCCTCTGTCTGATTCTCTCCTCCCCCCCCTCCCTCCCCCCACCCTGCAGGGCACACACATGCCCGTACTGCAGAAGAAGCAGGTACGCTCCCTAAAGCCGGTCCGGGCTCCATAAATGTTATCGCCGTCCTGAACTGGGCCTCCGCATCCGTTCACCGTCTCACTCTTCACCTCCATTGTGTCTGTCGATACAAAGCTTGGCACCTCGCATCACGTTTCCACCCCCCCCCCCCCCCCGAGCCAGAGCAGCCATGTTGGTTCGACATAAGATTGTTGTTGTTGTTGTTGTTGTTGTCATCCAGGGAAGGTTTGCTCAGAGTGCATGTTCCATTCTCATCACCACGTTGCTTGTCAGTGATGCAGAAGCCGCGCATGCTTAAAATTGGGGCTGCTTACTGTACAGCTCCACTGGAGCAGCTCGGGCCTCATTTGTCTTCTAGTCAGTTGTTGTTAAAGAAGAGGAAAACATGCCCCCCCCCCCCTCCAAAAGCAGGTAGCAGGCTTGCTTCCCTAACAAGGTTGTGTTTCAAAATCTTTCTGGGGCAGAGTCTTCATGCCTGTTAGTCTAATGCACTATGAATGGCACACACACACATATACAGCTGACTGCATTGAAACACACACACACCTGTTCATGTGTTTCATGGAGATGATGCTCGTGGAATAGAGATAGTGAACACTACCGTGTGTGTGTGTTTGTGTGTTTGTGTTTGTGTGTTTGTGTGTGTGTGCGCTGTGTTTTTGGGAGAGGTGTCATGTTGGTGATTTGTTATTCCGTCAGAAGATCAACGCTCTTGATTATTGATTAATTGTTTAAATGGTTAAACTGGTTCCAACTTTTTTCTGTCGCACGCGATTTGTAAATAAAATACCCTTTTTTCGTCTTCAAACTAAAATAAGAAATGGGAACTTAGGCTCTTGGAATTTCGGCATGATTTAGTAATTTATTTTATAGACAACAATTTTAAAGAATACATTAACTTATATAAATAATGGTTCGTCGCAGCCCTACTAATGGAGCCCAAGTATCTTTTATATCTGATTTTACTTCACAATGTATTTTTTATCTATGTTTCTCTCCTGCTACAGCACACTCGATACTAAACGTATTTTAATGTTAACTATTGTACATTGAGCACTGGACAAAAACAACTTATTACCAAGTGTGTGTGGGGGGGGGGGGGGACTCAATTCATAAATGGATGATTTTTGCCACTGGATGGCGCTGTCGCTTCAGGAAAACGAACCACGAGAAATCTTAAAAATATCAGAAGAGACTGACATACATATCTTCATCTGAATCTTCTCCTTTGGTCACACGTGAAGAGACGAGAGAAAACAATAGCTGTTCTGTGAGCTCACCTCATCAGTGTAACCGCCGTTCATCGGTTATAAAGGCAATAATTGTCTTTTTATATTATTATATTAAGTCCCAGATGTTCATCTCATCCCACGATTCAGAAGACACTCGGTTTAAGCTCATCTCCACATCTTTCCCCAAAACTCAGGCCATTCTCTCGCCTCTCCTAAAATAGCTCCTACACCCTCCGGGCCCCCTTTTTTTTTTTTTGCTTCTATCCGACACATGATTTTCTTTTCCTTTTTCTCATGTTTATAAAAAAAAAAAAAAGAAAAGAAAAGGAAAAAGTGTAACGACGGTGAGGAGGGAGTAGGACCAATCGACTGCCGCTAAAGTTAACGAAGGTAATGACGGCTGTTAGAGTAGCTCATCGTTGTCCTGCCATGTCTTGTGCTTTAGTGATTTAGTCCGCATTAGTACATGCATATAAGTAATACGTACAAGTATTAGTCCGTGTGCTTTATAGTGATTTTAATGGAGACGTGTGCGATTTGTTAATGCGTGTGTGAACGTTGAAGCTGCGCTGTGTGGATGAAACGGCTCCTCGCTGTCGTCGGTGGCGGTCGTGGACACAGAGTCCAAGTCCCGCCGCTGACATGTAAGATATGCAGGATGGCTTAAGAGTTAAGCTCTCTCTCTCTCTCTCTCTCCCCCCCCGGTTATCCCTGTCATAGTAAATACTAAATAGCCGGTCCTATGGATTTGTCAGCCCTCCTCTTAACGCGCTCTCGAGCTGCCGCTGCCAACCACTGCTACTAATTATGAAAAAAGCTGCACGTGTTTTTCCCGAACACGTTATTATGCCGTTCGTGCAGTATGCGACGGCTTAGCCCCGTGTGTTTTCTTCCATTTAAAAAAATATATATTTTGTCCACCCCGTCCAACATTTATGTCCAAGATGTTGCACCTCAGGGTGCAACCTCCAGCTCACCCAGTGGAAGAGAGTGTGCGCACCACGTCGGGGCAGCGGCTCCGGTTTGATTCGGACCCGGAGGCCTTTTTGCTGCTCGTCATCCCGTCTATCTGCCCCTTCGCTGACATTCTCCAGCTGCTCTTATAAACGCAATAAAAGCCATCAAAATGTTGTTGTTTTTTTTTTTTTAAAAAGCAACTTAAACTTTGGTAAAATATGTAAGAGACGCTCAAACACATATGATTTTTTTGTCTGTTTGGTAGATGAGAACAGCAAATAATGCACAGAACCAAAAAGATAAATGTTATTAAAGAGATAACGTTTCATATAAAGCAGATACTAACTTTAATATTTGATATTGTGGTTTTTTTTGTGTGCTATCAGTAGTTGTACAGCCTTTCCCCTTTTTTTAAAATTTTTTTGGGATATCTCATTTTGAACAGAAATGAATTATTTACCCCTCCAAGTTGTTT
>NC_046975.1:21536022-21537288 GCF_009769545.1 Cyclopterus lumpus
ACAAAAACAAAATGCCTTTTTTATTTATTTTATGTGTGTTTTACATTATGTGGACTGACCTTGACAAACAAAAGAAAAATCGACTGATACAATTTGTACGTAATCGAGTGCAAACATCTAATATTATTCTTAACATATCGGTTTTACGTAAAGTTCCAGCAGCCACAATTTGATTTCTTTCAGCACTTTACACTTTGCATAAAGTTATCTTACAGCTACAGTTTACTGCAGCAAGCCGAGTAGTTTTTACAGAATTATATAGACAATCCTGTCAAAACGAGATATTGTGAATAATCTGTGTTAAAACTCCTAATTAGTTTACTTTCCGCTGTGATAATCTCACGATCGCACATCCGACCCTGAACGTCGTGACGCAAAGCGGAGCCTCATAACAAAGATTTCTACATGATTGTAAACGCATCTTCAGTTCTTTTGGTTCTGTTTATAATGTTCTTTACTGTTATAAGGAAGATCTTTTAAATTTTTTTTTTTTTACCAGTTGTGATGTCTCCTCAAATCCTTGGTGTGGTTTTTTTTTTTTGGTCTCGTCTCCACCGGCCCCGGAGCTCAGTCTCGTTGTGGTCCAGGTCTGGTCCCGGTCTGCAGCGGACCGGAACCAGACCTGGACCACAGCTGGACCCAGCCGGGAGTCAACAGGGGACGAGGCAGAAGTGTTCTTATGCCAGCTGAGCCTGCTTTGCTACTTCAGTTTGGTTCCTTATTTAATTCCTACCTCGATACTGTATGAAAATGCCCTCTTTTGGAATAATAAAAGTGTGTTTTATAATTTTTTTACGTGTTTTATTGAAGCAATAAGTACCTTTTTAGAAGAGATTTGTGTGTCCTCTTTGTCGCTCTCTTGTCTTGTTTCTTTCGGATCCGTTTGGTTTCGGGGGGGTTTATTTTGAGCCTCGAGACATCCCGCTGTTCGAGCCCGGCTTCCTGATTTTTGAAGTCACGACGAGACGAACTTCCTGCAGATGTGAAACTACGACTTGTTCTGGGATTAGTCACAAAGTTATTTGTCTGGATCCTCAAAATACAAGTTTCTGATGCTCGAGTCTGTAAAGCTTGAAGAAGAATTACAAACTGAATGTTAACATCTTCTATAATACAACATGTGGAAGCTACTATAATGGAAAACTACAAAAAAGTAATTTAGTCCATCCTTCCTAGTGCACAAAAACAACGGGATTTGGTTTAAGACATCGAGTTGGGATTGTTTTGTCAAACTAAATTATTTCCTCCAAATGAAAACGTACCAAA
>NC_046975.1:21537388-21677388 GCF_009769545.1 Cyclopterus lumpus
ACACACTTCCTGTCCCGTCGTCGTCACCTTCGTAGCCCCGGCTTCAGCCTCGATTATCTGCCGGTAATCCGGGGCGTTTGTTTACCGGGGGGCCGCACTGCAGAGCCAATCCCATTGGCCTGTCTGCCCGCCGGTCGGCGCGCTCACCAGACTGCTCGGCCTCTTTGTCCTTGGACTCACAAATCACTGCTTAGCCTGAAGGTTATAGAGGAGAGCTTTAGAAAAAGCTCACCGTTCGATAGCTGGGATAAAATGACGGGTTTGGTGAGCGACATGGCCTCGGAAAATGAGTATTTAATGGATTTCTCACTCCTTTCATCCACTAGATATACGGCACATTAAAATGAATGCGCAAGCTCGCCCGTGATGTCATGGGGGAAGGAGGTGCTGGTTACTGACCTTCCAGGAACAAGAATGTAAACAACAAATAAATAAATAGGCGCTTTTGATGCAAGCTGCAACAATTCAAATGCCGATTGGCTGATTTGAACTGAAGTAATAACAAGAAAAAGAAGGCACGATTCATAAAACCAAAGAAAATAGCAGAGAACAATGAACCCCTTGCTGATATCGCACGTCTTTAGCATAAGATTAATACGATAGATTGATGTTATAGTCGTTCCCGGTTTCGATTCGGCGGCCGCTGTGAGACATAAAGGTATAATACGACAGTCGGGATAAAATGATGTCGAGCTAACTCGAGCCTCATTTACCCCGGTCAACCGTGGATGACGGTCCAGTCCGCTTGAAGCCGGGAAACGGAATACGAAAATAAATATGTAACGAGAGAGCAGAGCGTCCCTTTTTCAATTTGACTGGACTCGTTACAGCCCCGGAGTACTAATCGACCTAATGAAAGAACACAGCGTGACGCCCGGTCGTCTTCACTTCACGCGTTCTCAGACGTCAAGCCAACGTCGTGTTCATCATCCAGAGGCCCCGGATGCACGTTGCCGTTTCACCAAGTCAGTGGCCAAGACTGCAGATTGAAGTCCCCCGTGCAATATATCATTCTTTTTATTACGGTTCTGTTGCCATGTCACCCAGATGTATTTTTATCTGCGCGCGTGCGTGCGTCCGTCTCCCTCTGTCATGCTCTTTCTACCCATCAATGTGATTTCCACTTGAGGGGAGGCTGTCATGTTTATTTACATACTAAATCTGCAGACCGGATTGTATTTACGGGCACAGCAACGGACACGTATATATCGGTGCGTGCGAGCAGCAGATAAGAGAGACGTGGATGTTGTTTTTTTGACATTTTTTTTCCCCTCCTTTGCGCTCGTGTGGCTCCTCCGGGTGAACACACAGTTAATTGGACTGTGTGACTCCAGCGCAAGAGGACTCTTCACAAAGTGCTCTTCAACGCGGCCCACTCGCTCGTATTTACTGTATGGAAGAACGTCTGCCTTGTGTGATGCGTTCACATCCATGTGTCCGACGGGGGAAAGCTGAGAACAAAACCCTGACTGACGTGTGAGGGATGACTTTCTCCTGCGGGGTTTGGAGAACAACTAATATCGTTCTCATTTGTTACGCCGTCTTAAATTTAAAAGAAGGAGAAACTGTCTCAATCTTTTTTTAATTCAGTTAAATCCTGCAAATGGACGAGGGGACATTGTTCCCATGTCATCAAGGTAGAAGATTAACAGTTCTTAATTAAATGCCTTTCCACTTTGGGGGTTTTGTACGTGTGTGTGTGTGTGTGTGGTCTCTTGTCTGAGCCAGATTCTCTCTCCGTAGTTACAGATTCTATGGTAACAAGAGTGTTTACCTTTTGCGGAGGTGTTTTTGCTCCAAGCTCATGGGAAATTATCTCTGATACACACACAGACACACACACACACACACACACACAGACGCAGACACACACACACACACGCCTGCTGTCCTTTATCAGAAACATTTCAGTTAAATGTCAAGTCCCAAAAACATTGGCTGGAAGACATTTAACAAAATGTTTCTGATGACAACCCATGAATCAAGTGGGTTTTATGACACATTATTACAGCGTGTGACCCACCCACCCCCCCCACCCCCCCCACCCCCCCGAGTGCTATCGGGTGCATGTGATTGCCAAACACGGAAGATTCTACAGACAGAAATCCCACCATAATCATATTAATATGTTCTTCTCCCATGGAGAGCAAAGGGAAGACAGGAGGAACACCACAGAACTACTACGACTTACTGCTGACAAAAATAACCACATTTCCTGATTTTATGGGAGAATTTATGGGACACCTAATGTGTTTACCCCCCCCCCCCCCCCACACACACACACACACACACACACTCCCTGGAACACAACACATAGCTGCTCACTAGCCAATCAGGCAGGTCACATTGACGTGTGTCCAGGTGTCAATGTGGCGCAAACCACACAAAAAGTCACATTGAAAATTAAAATCTCCTCTCTACATCTTCCTTGTTCAATGTGTTTCACTCTCCAGTAAAGACTTTTTCTAGTAAACACACTCATAAAAAAAAAGCCATTATCTAAAAATACTGAGATTTCCTTTTTTGTTGCATAGCAACTAGGGTGAAGAAATGTACCTGTCTTGCCTTTCAGCTCCTTCTGCTGCTCGACATTGAGAGAGAGAGGGAAAAAAAATGCCCGAGGCCGCCATGACACCTCCAGACGGTGTCAAAAGGCAAAAAAAACAGACTGCCGCGCAGCATATGCAGTTATTAAAGATGGAAACCTGCCTTCATTTTGGGGGGCGGGGGGTCGCCGAGCTTTAATTGCTGGAGTGATTTTGTGCGGTTTTACCTGCCAGAAAGGCGGAGGTGGTTTCTCTATTCATTCAAGTTCAAGTTACCTTTTGCAGGTGCACACACACACAAACACACACACACACACACACATCCAGGAGATTCAGGGCATTCATTTTTCGGGGGGGGGGGTGTTTTTTGTTTTGTGCACCCAAGAGTTCATGCGCTTTAACTCCCGAGGGGTAAATATCTGGCTCCTTAGCGGCTAAATGTTCCCACTTTGTTTGGCGCCAGCGAACCTCCTCGTTTTGTGTCGTTGAAAAAAAAAAAAAAAAAAAAAAAGCCACGGAAGAGGCCAGACAAGAGTTTTCCCTGCTGGATTTAAATCTTAACACAAAGCTCTCTCACGCTTTTGCGAGGGAGCGTCAACGTGGGTCGGCGACACCATCTCTTCTGTTCGGGGGGGGGGGGGGGGGGGGACAAAATCCCTGACTGGCTGCCTGCTTTGTTGCTCCTTACAAGCAGAGCAGAGCTGAAGGAAGTGTGTGTGTGTGGAAGTGTATCCCAAATGGCCAGGCTTACTTCCTTACTTATTTATTTATATGTGTAATAAGCCTGTTAGCAACGATGTCACAGACAACTGCCGGGGCTTAGGATGGGGGGGGGGGGGGGGGTATATTAGTTTTTGGAGTTTTTTTTTCTTTCCTTCTTCTCCCCGTTTTAGTTCCAGCCACGCTGTAAATATCATCGTCCAACTTTATCGATGCGTCTTTCCATCCTTTTGTGAGTCATTTAACGCCCCCCCCCCCGTTCGTCCTCGTCGCAGTGTAAATAAAAAAACCACCTGGTCGGTGTTTAGGAAAACATCATTTAAATGTTTTGTTTACAGTTCGTGAAAGTAGTTGACATAAAATAAGTAAATCACGGGAGGAACGGCGGTCTCCTCGGTGAACGTCCTTGTGTTTGTTTGACCTATACCACCAAAGACTCTTTATGTTACGTCACCTTACTTTGAAATGACACCTGGGTAGAAGTGATGAGAAGTGACGTCTCTCAGTCTTCACCTCCGTCTCCTCCTCTTATGCACTTTCTGCTTTTCCCATTTCAGCAGCTGCATTGATTTTGATATTTAGCTTTCTTTTTTTTTAAACTGCACGTAGTGAATCCGAGAGTTTTATAGAAGTGCGATGCTAAACTCAGCGGCTCCTCATCAATGTTTGTTAACTTCGTGTGTTGAACCGTATCAAACTGTATTTCCAAACTGCTCGATTTTGACTTAGTTAAGTACATCATGAACAAAGAGGGGCTCCACACAGCTTCATTGGCTCAAACACCAAATGCAACAGCAATATATCTTCACAGTGCAGGTAGCATGTCTTCATATCGCGGCGTTGACGGTTTTATCAAGATGAAGATGCCATCAAAGCCTAACAAAGACATATTTTAGCAATTTCACAGGGGCTTTTTTTGTGTATATATATATATATATATATATATATATATATATATATATATATATTTATTTATTTATTTTTTCCAAAATTTCTTTAGAGCGAGTGCAGCAGCCGCGGGTTCAGATTCGAGGGTTTTACAGCATTATGCGCTGGAAGAGGGAACGCCTGTGTTCACAGGATAAAGCAGAAGAGAGAAGGGAAGGGAAAGGTTAAAACGAGCTCCAGTGGAAATGTGTTTTTCCTTTTCAGCAAAGAACAGTAGCTATGATGTGCCCGTCTAAATACATAATCCACGCCTTGTGTCTTAATGCAGGTGCCCGTCCTCTTCCATGTGAGCTGTGTGTTTGCATATTTTTTAACCGACTACAGGGAGGAAGAAAGAAAAAAATATATATATATATTTTCTGAGTACAAAGAAAAGAATGTTGTTATCTGGCAGACGGGCGGCAAGGCCGAGCATGGAAAAATGAAATAAATTCAGCGTGAAGTGCAGTCCGGGCTGATCATATGAAGCCATTTCGTTGTGTGTGTGTGTGAATGCCACGGATTATAAATTCGAGGGCACGGGTGCAGACGATAATGCTATAAGATAAAGGTTACATGGACTGAAATCGGATTTGTTTTGGCTCCCTGCTTTCAAAACCACGAAAGGATCAACCGAGACTGTTTGATAAACAGTCCACTAGAGAAGCCACCTTGAGAGTAAAGTTCTGGTCCAGGTGTTCAGCAGCCTGGGAAATGCTATTCAATGTGCCTTTTTAAAGAATGGGCGAGCGAGAGAGCGTCGAGTGAGCTTTTACCCCGTTCACGGAGAGAGGGATTATATTCAATCCAGCCCTCTCGCCTCGGTGCTTTTCTCTCTTTCACCTCTCTCTTCGTTCTCTCCTCTCTCATCCCCCCGTCTTTTGATCTTCCTCTGTCCCTTCTTTTCTCCTTTCCCGTCTCTTATATCGCCCCCCCATCCTTCTTCCTATTCCTTTGTGATTACAGCACAGGGGACGAGCTCATTTGTTCCTTTCTGGGAGTTAAACCTGTTGATTTGCTGCTTTTAATAATGATTAATAATGATTCATTAATGATTGATTTGTTTATGGCCATACGCTGACTAGGGTTGCAAAGGGGCGGAAAGTTTCCAGTAAATTTCCCTGAAAGTTTCCACGGGAATTTTGTCTTGGGAATTTTGGGAATAAAAAAAAATAAAAAATGTGCCTACGTTTTTTTGCAAGAGCATATAACAGGGAACTTAAATGTAGTTGAGAACAAGACTATGCACGCCGAGCTCAGCTGGACCCTGAATGCAGCTGGTTGTGTTTCTGCCAGAAACATAAACATAAAACGTTCTGTTGTTTTTTAAACGTCTTTGTCATCAGTGTCTGAACGTTTCAGCCCTTTGCCTGGCAAGTGTGAGAGCGCCGAGTTGAGTAGAGGCCAAGAGCGGTATTGCAGACAGATAGAGATTTCAGTTATAGCTCGCAACATATTGAAAAAAATAACTGAACTAGTTCATTTTTTGGAGCTGTGAACTTAGTTCAACATTTTGAATTATGAACTATGAACTGAACTAGTTCATTTTAAAATGTGTGAACTATGAACTGAACTAGTTCATGTAGAAAGTGAACTTTCCCAACACTGTTTGTCATCACCTAGCATATTGATTACTTGGTAAACTGACACCATGTTCATTTTAATACCAAGTTTATTTATATACAGTAGACTAACTTTTTACAGCAGTGAGGAGGACGTTGATGAGGTCCAGGAAGAAATCATTTAGACCTGAAAGGATTCAGGGAAACGGGTGGTGATCATAGGGAATACACCTTTTTTATTCAACGTTCATGTTTTTGTTGTTCGATGAAAGAATAAAGTTCTAAAAAATGTCATTTTTAAAAGTTGTATTATAAATGTTTGCATGCATGTCTGCTTATGACAAGGTACATATAGTTAAATTACCCCCAAATTCCCAGTTTATTCCTGTTAATTCCCGTATATTCCTGTGGAAAGCTTCCAACTTTGAATATTCCCGGAATTTTGCAACCCTAACGCTGACTCATCTTCATGGTATTTATGGAGTATGGTTGACTAGACGTTTCGGGTTCTCTCGTCGATTTGGTTAACGCAAAACTAATTTGCATCCATGAACATGTTTTGTATATGAGCCGGGATGATACTGCTGCTTCTTCTTCTTCTTTTATTGCTTCTGGCAACTCGCCCTGACTTAAATGTCGAGGGGGGGGGGGGTTAAGGTCTTGATTAAATATTCAAGATTCAAAAGCACGAGAAGACCAAAAGGCCTCAGCCAATCCGCTCTTCTCGCTCGGCTCCTGCGTTAGAACAAAACTTTGCAGTGAAGAAATAATAAATGAATTTTTCTTTCTCACGTTCAGACGTATTTTAATTCAGAGGAGACCGGGTCCAGGGTTCATTGGAGTCCAACGGATACGTTCCCCAACAGTAATGTCCTATTGGTCCGTCTTCGCCGCGTTTCAACCCTCCTCTTTTGGAGCCGATATCTTCTTCCCCAAAACCTCGGAAGCCGCCTCCCCCTCTCACACGTAGACACATCACTGCAATGTTTGGGCCTGAAGGCTCACCGTGTTTACGATTGTTACAGTTCGACAACATTTTAAACACCTTCACTGCAAGGTTGACTTCTGACGCGCTTTATTCTCCTTTAAGGATCGTTTTACAAAAAAGAAATTGCATCGCAACCTTCAAAAACTACCGAAGCAAAGGGGCCCCTGAACTGCACCCGCTGATGTGGAATCATACAGGTGTGACTGACAAGTCAAATAAACCCTTTTGCATTAATACATGTTTTAAATAAAAGGCATTTATATTTATGAATTAAAACAACAGTTTTATCTGCAGGATATGTTCTTCTTCCTTCAGGAAACACTGCATTGCAGAAGGAGGACAAATAAATACATTTTTAAAAAAAGCCCTGGTGTGTCTTTTTTGCATCTTATTTTTGGAAACTTGCTGTCTCCGTCATCATTATGCGATGAGTCACACGCCGGCGCCGCTGCAGGTGTAGATATGAACGAGACTTTTTTAAGTGGGTTTTAATATAAGTGAGACGTTATCGGAAAAAAAAGATTTATTGCAACAATAAAAAAAACGATGTAATTTCAGACACTTTGCTTTAATTACCATTACCATCCACCACCATTATATTGACGAGGCGGCCACACAGGGAATTACTGATTTAGTTCATTTGCTTTTATAATAATAATATTTGGAACCTTCTGTCATTATAATCAGAAAAAAAACAATATTGCATTGAGCTCAAAATACAAAGACATTTTTCTTTAAAACGGCTACATTTATTTAGCTATTCTTACTTTTCTCGCTCTTTGGGGCTCCCAAAGTTGTACGTTTGCAATTTCTTTATGCAGCAGCTGGTTGTTTGCTAAAATATCATTTTAACTCGTCATAATCTGAAATAATCAACGTAAATTAAAATTATTTTTTTCAAAATAGCATGTCAACCACACCAACAGGATCCCGACACGATGTCATGAATAAATAAAAATAGGAGTGCTGTCAGACTCGCCCTGGTCTAAACCCAGAGGGAGGAGATGGGGATGAAGGGGCACCGCGGTGTCACAGTTTGGCTCTGAATTTCCTGACACCATCTTGTCAAAGATGACAACTTGCAGCTTCAGCTTGACGGCAATAATTTCTCACATTAACTATATTTGGCACAAAGTTCCCGTCGAGCTGAAGACGGAAGGAGACTCTGTCCGCCCGTCCGTCCTTTAGATTTTCTCGCCAACCGTTTCGTTCATTCCATCGACTTCAAATTAGGAGAAATGTTGATGTCAGTGTTTTTCCCAAAAGCCCAATATGACGTCCTCAAATGTCTGTTTGTGTCCACAACTCAAAAAGATATTCTGTTTACAGTCATAGAAGAGTAGAGAAACCATAAAAAATAAAAAAATAAATAAAAAATGGAATCAGAGAATACGGGCTACGTTTTTTTCTTAACTGACCAATTAAATCAATTATCAAAATAGCTGGCAATTCATTTAATATTTGATCATGGCTCCATTCTAGGGAACATTAGCGTGGAGTGGGACGTCAGAAACCCGCAAGCAGGCATAGCAGAGGCCAAACAGGCAGGTTTTGAATGGGGCCCTTCACAAGTAATATGAAAACTTTAAATGACCACGAATTAGCTTGTAAAATAACGTCATAAATAACTTCCCCCACGCCGACTGATTTGAGTAATTACCCAACTGGTTCTTCTACTTCTTGCACACTGCGTGAGTGGATGTGTAAAATATGCTAAATGCAGTTATGGTTGCAAAATTTGAAAAAAACAACAGGTCTTTTTGATGTTGTGTTTGTTTTCTCTGTGTCGTTGCAGATCTCATCGTCAAACTGGCGAAGGACAAGTTTGGAGCCATTCAGACAGAATACCAAAAGGTAACCGTGATTGTGTGTGTCTGTGTGTGTGTGTGTTAAAATGATTGTTTTGCTTTAAGTTTTTCATTTTATTTGATGTCATTGCAACATGTTTTTTTGTTCTGATTGGAAGCAGCGATTGATGATATATATTACAGAAGTAATGCACCTCTGAGATAGTCCGTAGTCCAACACTTCCCAGGTGTTAATAGCTTTTACAAGCCAAGGCAAGGTCATCTTTTTCCACTTGCACCCCAAAAAGAAATGGTAATTGCTTCTGGCGCAACCTGTGAATTTAAATCAGGTTTGTTTAATCAGGAACAACTTTGATAAACAAAGATGGCTTTTTAAGAAATTATTCTCAGTCCCTGCGATCAAAAGCACCGTCTCTGTATACCTTCCTCTCACTTTATGGCTGAGACATTGCTGTCTGTGTGCAGCGTAACAATATGCAACTGTGTGGGTACATGCATGCCAGAATACCTTTTTGATTTCTCTTTTTTTTTGTCCACGTTTTGATTCTTTTCGTGCCGTGGCTTTGCTCTTTCTTTGACGCTGCGTTGCCTTTGTCTTCTGCATGCCCTCTTCATCTGATCCGCTCTGATCTGATCTGGCCTCCCTCAGCCAGAGAACATAGTGCTGACCCTTCAGGTAAAGTCTGCACACTGGACTGAACAGTGCCACCCCCCCCCCCCCCCCACCCCCCACCCCCTGTGTTATCATGCTCCACTGTCTCGAGTCACCAGGGTTGCACAATTCCAGCTAAAATGACTAACTTTGTTACACATTGCTACTTAATTCTTCACATCTTCATCATTTGAATCTTCATGATTAGTTGTGCAGCCCTAAGACTCCCCACCCAGCCATCCCATCCCACCTCGCAAACACCAGCTTGGCCAAAACTGTAGCTTCTATCTTCACTTAAAGCTTGATTGAGATCTTTTCAGCTTCACGGAGGAGCGACATGCAGACTGGATCACAAAGGGAGAGTTCATTTGTAATATTCCTTCACGCCAACGCCGACTCTCTTACTGATAAGTGGCATCCTTTGTGTTCCCTCTGCCGGCTTCATGGAGCGTCTCTAAAAAGCATCAAACACATCACTGGAAAAGAAACGGACAACGCAAAACCACGAGCATCCGATTGCAACCTTATAAGTAGGAAGAAGGAGATAATCCGTCTTCTGGTCCCTCGTGAGAATTGTGTGATTTGCAATGGCGACACCTAAAAATCCACTCAAGACAACCAATGTTGAACATTTGATTTGCTTCAATCAGGACGGATCAATCGCTCTTATAGACTCATATGTGTTGACTCTTTATCCGAGGAATATAAATTTAGATTTGTGAGTGTGGCTGATTTTTAAAGGACAGTAATTCCAAGTCGAAACTGACACCAAAACGTTAAAAAAAAAAAAAAAAAAAAGGATAAACTCCCATTATATACGTAGCCGTAAAAGATTGTTTTGTTCAAATAAAAACACCAAACATCATGACAAATCAAAGCAAAAGCGTCCGGCTTTAAGAGACCATTTCAACCACGAGCGCAGTGGATGATTTCCCAAGATTGTAGAAGCGTCGTCAGTGAAATGTCCTGCAGTGACCGTGGAAGCCTCAATGCGGTGCATTTAAATAGTCCAGCTGTGATCAAAGGCTTGCTGTTGTTTGTCGCAGTCTCCACTTTTTTTCTGCCTAACTCATAAAAGATATCCTGGAGAATACAGCTGTATAAACCAATCAACCAGGTCTGAAATATCACGTATTGTCACTTTAAAAATCTCACAGAACGGCGCTCATCATCTAGTTTGGTCTTATTGGAAGGTCACTGTCTTTTTTTTTGGGGGGGGGGGGAGTATTTGCCAACACAAAGCTTGAGTACAAAAATAGTCGGAGCTGCGGGCCTTTGAAGAGTGGTGGTGGAAAACAAAAAGAAAACATTTTTGACCTTTTTTTTTTTTTTTTTTTTGTGAAGATTCACCCAATAACAAGCACGAGCCCAGAAGCAGAATGACAATGCAATCATTGTTCGCAAAATGTTCCCAACAACTGGGTTGACATTGGTGCCGTTAGTTGACAGACACACACACACACACACACACACACACACATGCCCCGTGTCTCTCTTTTCTTCCTTTCTTTGCCTCTCAAGATCTCCTAAACTTCGGATTCTTCTTTTTCTCTCCACTTCCACTGACCCTCAAATAATCCTTGTTTTTATTCTTTAAAGTTACTCTGAGGAACTTTTAGCAGGTTATGAAACAGCCTCAAACGAATACCGATGCCTCGGTATGACCCACATAAGTAAACCAGACAACCAGGGGAGGGGCTATTTCCATGCACTTATTCTTAATGCCATTGGGTCGGATTCAGTGCAAAATCAGATGAAATGATGCAGGTTCGTCAGCTCACTGCAGGGGGACCGTCCAGGAGCTCCCCTCTGGGAGCTCAACACCAACACCATGCTGGTGGGACTCTAGGCACGGGAGAACCAGAACCAGCTGCAGGAGAGTTTTCTAAAAGGCACCGCCGCCAAAATATACACAAAATGAAAGTTCCTTGTAGTAACTTTAAGGTCAGAAAGGGTCTGATTTGGGGTCTTTTTCTTCCTCAATCTCGTAAAACTATGTTCACAGCACGCACGCTCAGCCGAACGCGCTCTGCCAGTTGGATTACCGCCCGCCGCCTGAGACTTTAGGGATAGAATGCTCCTCTCTGATGAGTTCAGAAGCCGTTTCTTTTCACCCTGCGAAAGCCGCAGGTCTCCAGCGAAGGCGAAGGGGGGGAAGGGGTGTGGGGTGGGGGGGGGGGGGGGGGGGTCATTGACTTATGAAGGCGATTAAGATTAGTGTGAATCAGCTAGGAGAGCAGTTCGCCCATTCAGGAGCAGGCGATAGCAGCGCCGCTTTGATCCTTTTCAGAACGAGAAGCCATTGAGCGTCATTGTGACAAGTTACACGCGGTGTGAGAATTGCCAATCCCCTATTCGATTTTTTTTGCCAATTTCCACAACAACAAAAAAAGCCGAGGTGCTGAGTGTGGTTGAGATAGGGGCAGATTAGGAGGGCGCGCTGTGTGGTACACGACAGGAGCGGATGGAGGCTCTCAATATATATCGCGGAGGGGGGGATTTGAAAGACTTTTGCGGCCCCCGAGTCACCTTGAATATTTCTGACGTTCGATCAAAGTGGAGGATTATCGAGGCTTTGTGATTTCAAAGCTGCACATTGAGAAGCGAAGCACAATCGCAACTCACACAGAACAAAAGTGTGTGAACAGAGTATTCACGGCACGATGAGACAGTCGGCGTCTCTCCACCTTCACCTCACTGCACGCCTACTAACTGCCTCACAACTGAAGATACTGTACCTGTACTAGTCACGTGACAACTTTCCATTTTTTTAAGTTTGTCCTGTCAAGTCTTTTGCTTTCATTTTCTTTTTTTGGGGGGGAGGGGGGGGGGGCACAGGTAATGTCTACTCAGTTGTCAGGTTCATTAGCTCAAACTAATTTTCACGATGGATTCTCCAGACAGCACACGTTGTCTTACTTTTAGCGTGTAAGCATTGCATTGGGGCGTACCATACTTTGTCGTGACATTTCCCCTTCGAACTTTAACCCTCTTGCTCCCAGCGCAAAGGATTGTGGGTCAAAATGGCCAGAGGAGCACGCACTCTCTCGCAAACTACAAATAAAATCCTATATGAATTGGGGTCATAATCTTTTTTCTAGAGTGCACGGTCTAAAGGCACGAAGGCGCAGGTGAATTTGGGGCGTGTTTTACATAGTCTGAGGGCAAATTCAGGAGGAAAAAGGGTTTTATTTGCTCTCTCAATTAACCATCAGCCGTTAACTTCAGGAGCCAGGTGTGCCTGCACCTGTCACAGTAACATTCAAACGGCAGAATTGCTGAGTTGTGAACTCGCCTGCGTAGGCGCATCTCGCTCTATGAATAATGAGCCCTTTAAATAGCAGAAGATGTACTTTAGGACGCTTCGTTTTCCCAACAATGTGCCCGGACCGTATTGTTTGACCAACGCACACATGGTGATATGGAGCGCACGATAGTTCATGTGTTGACTCAACTTTATAGTCAATTTTGGAGGCTCCAGGTTATAATGAATGTTTTTTTTTTTGTGTGTTACAATCGTTGGTCTGGTCTCATTGACAAATTGTTCTCACCTCCATGCGGGTATATAATCTATGAAGCTATGTATTAGTGTTATCTGGGATGTACCAAATGAACTCTCACTTAATAATAGGCCAAAGGAACTCTTCAATGGGTGAAGTTGCCGCTTTGTTCTCAAGAAAAATCTGGATTTTAAGACTCAATTCAAGTGTAAAATCCGTCAGTGCAGCAGTAACGGTCTTGTAAAGTATTCCTATTGAAGCAGGATTTTCATCAGAAATGCTCTCTTTCCCCATCGTTAGAGGAATGGAGGGGGGGGGGGGGGGTGCACCACAGGGCTACATGGATGTCCTTTGAGTATTTTTCCCCCCATCATCCCTCACGTGTTGCCATCCTCTCAGTGCATATTGCGGTTTATTGGAAATGTTTGTGGAAAGCAACTTTTAAGCTTCAGCTATACTGCGAGTCGCGAGCCGCCTGCAGGAGGACAGTACCTCAAGAAAAAGAGAGTCTCGGGCACTTACGTTGTGTAATAACGTCGTAGAGGAGTTGGCGTGCCTGGAGTCGGCGTGTAGTAGTACTCAAAGAATTACAAAGAAAGGATTCTCCATGCAGCGAGTACAGCGTCACGCAACGTGTGCTTATTGTTTAACCACAAATCCCTTTTGGACAAAGAGCGGAGAGAGTTGGATCCGACTCGATATTTTTTAGATGTGTAGCTCACTTTTATCCTCTGCCTCCTTGTGTGTGGCCTCCCTCCTTTATGCCGTTATTAATCCATCCTTTTCTTCTCTCCCTCACTCCCCAACTCATCTTCTCACCTCTCCCGATCCAATTCTGTTTTGTTGTTTCATCTCCCTTTTTTTTTTACGTTGTTTCCTAAACGAATTTGTCCCTCATTCCTCATCTCACCCCCCACACACACACACACACACACCCCCACACCAACAGGCCATCTACTACGAGATCGGCTTCCTGGTGTGTGCGACGGTCGGCCTGCTGTTCGCCGTCCTGGTGCCGATGATCGGCGTCTTCTTCTGCATGTGCCGCTGCTGCGACAACTGCGGCGGCGAGATGCACCAGCGCCAGAGGAAGAACGCCGATTGCCGCCGCGGCCTGCTGGGAACGCTGCTCTTCTCCACCTCACTGGTCATCACGTGAGTGTGACACGTGCTTACACACACACACACACACACACACGAGACCCACGTAGGGGTATCAGCTTGCACGCAGGCGTGTATTCTCCAGCGTGTGCACGCTGGAATTGGAGCTACACCTCGTGTCTTTTTGCAGGGTTTGTGCATCATGCGCGCACACACTCGGTTGCCAAAAAAACACGCTGAACACGCACACGCCTCTGTCATCTTGTGGGTCTGTTTCGCATGCAAAACGCACACGCGGCCATCCGCTCCCCCCTCCCCCCGCGCTGTTTGCTATATATAGTCTTTTCCTACCGTAGATACTATGTGGCAGCACCCTTCATACTTGTATTCAGAGCGCTGGTCATTATAATCTGCAGGGGGTTCACACACATTAACTGTGATGGGAAGTCTTCATTCATGAATAATAAATCATGGGGAAAAACAAATGACTCAAACGCCACAGTTATTCTACACGAGTACGCATGCTGTTTTAAATGTTCTCCACCTTTTATTATATTACTGCTCCAGCTGCCATTTTTTCACATTTTTATTTTTAAAAGCATTTGGCCGATGATGATTTCATCCGGTGGGAAATGCAGTGAATCCAGAACGAGAAATGAAAGTCCTCCATTGCCGATTGTTTCAAACTGTCTGTGACTGTGATTAATTGTTTTAATCTAGGAATCAATGATAATTATTAAATCATTATAAATGGAAAAACAGACCAGCTGGGAAGATCCTGAATTCAGACGCTTTTCTCTTCTTTTTTTTTTAACTACCATTTATCCTACAGTTGCTATACGGGTGCATTCCCTTAATATTTGCAGAGCCAACATCTTAGGAAATGAGGAAAAAAGGGAAGTGACGAGAAAAAGCAGGAAGTACAATTGTCGATAAGGTGACGCAGGTTGATTTCCTGGACCGTGACACAATATGAAGGAGCGGGTTTGAAAAAATGTTTTGCAGGGTAAAGCTTTTAGGTTTCCTTTGTGTACTTCTCCTCCTGCCTCCTCTTACGTCATCCGGCTGTGCCTGCATCTCGACTTTCAGAAAAATGCACCGCGGGAAAACTCGAAGGCTCTCTCCACTCAGTTTAGTCTCAGAAGAAGAAGAAGAAGAAGAAGAAGAAGAAGAAGAAGAAGAAGCCGCTGGGGATGTAGCCACAGCACAAAAGGCTTGCGTTGCCTCTTCTATTCGGGTCCAGGAGTGTACTTAGTTTGATGTTCTGTGACTTTTTTTCGTCGTTTTTTTATCTTCGTTGGAACGAAGCGCGGCTGTTAGACATTCCAGGGCAATATCCTAGAAGCCCAGACGTGGGAGTCTTGAGAGCTCTTATTAAATCTCCCCCGGCTACCGGGCCGAGACGCCGCGGAGGCTCTAATGAAACAATTACAGGCGGCGGGAGTGATGAGCACCCAGCCACTAGAGCGAGGCGTGTTGTCCAAGAAGTGTTGAAGTCGGATTATTGAGAGTGGGTGAAAGACGCCCAGCTGAGGGTGAGGACAGTAATATGCTCGAGGACGAAAAAAAAAGAAAAAGTAAATTATTCTTTGTTAGTAGTTTAGGACATACAGTACAGTAGAGCGTGCAATACACCACTTGTGTCACTCTGCTTTGTAATCCATGAGTTACTTTGAGTTTTACTTTATTCCAAAAGAAATTGTGATATTTGATTTTCCTTATATCACCGATACACGTTGGCTGGTTTAAACCCCAACAGCGGTGCTTAAGAGATGAATCACATATTTATAGTGATTTTTTAACTGGTAAGTGGAGAATCTAAAAAAAAAAGGTTAGAAAAGTGCGTTTGTGGTTTGGCATTGAGGCAGATTTCTACTTTATGGTGTCGTTTAATGTTGTCATAGGTGTCCAGCGCGGATTGTGACGTGCATTAATTTGCAAAAAACAAAAATATAGGGCTACTTTTAACACGTCAGTCAGATCAGTGTTACACTGAAGAGGCATCCAAACATGACGCTGAAAATGCTAAAAAAAAAGACGGCAGATGTGAAGTTCGAGCCCGAAAGAATTCGCTTTGTCAGATTAAATCAGATTCCGTAGCGCGTTTAAAAAAAACAACAAAAAAACACTAATCATTAAAAAATCGGGTGCCAGATGAAGGGCGACACCCTGGATTCGGAGGGTGAACTCAGGTGAACGGATCTTGAAATCCAAATAAACAAACTGATTAACAGGGCAGCGTTAATTTGCAAATCCTGCAAATTACTGCCGCCGTCTAATTACATTAGACGGATTCCTTTCAGAGCCGGTCGTCTCGGGCACGTGTTGCCGGAGAGGCGTCACAGTTTACGTCCCCCAATCTGCAAAACACAGCCATTGAGACCGCCCACTTCGTTGTTGGTATATTAGTGATGATGCGGCAATAATGAACGGAACGTCGGCAGCCTTGACTGATGAAGCCAGCGTTACAGAACCTTAATTACCCACTTTACATGAAACATTGCATGTTTTTATTGTCTTTCGTGGATATTTATGAAGCTCTGCATCCATATGAATACATTTTGACTCATATAAAAAGGTATCTTGAAGGTTGACAAGACCTTTTTAGTTTTTCATGCCAAGATGTATGATGTTCAAACAGGGTAGGAAATTTACATATTTTTTCAGGGTTTTTTGCCCCCACTGAGTGAAATCCATTTACTTGTGAAATAACATTTAACCTTTGTTCAAATATAATAAATATACTTATTTAGGCTTACAGTATATGAGCAATTGTCATCAAATGACAATAATAAGACTGTGTTTTCTTAGATTTTTTAAACAAAAGAAAACAGAAATCAGACAATCGTATTAAATTGTATTCTTATTTCTTTGTGGTTATTTATTGTTATTACATTTTTTAAACAACTATTAACAATTATAACTTTTAACAAATATTTTTAACATGTATAAGCATTTTGTGCCCACATAATTTAATCATAATCAGGGGCAAAATGATATTTCTTAGGGGCGGTTTTGCCCCTATCGCAATATTTGTCCTCCGACCGATCCTGAACGTGATCAGCTGTGGTTGCTTAGACGACCGGCGTACGTCCCGCTAGCCCACGTCCCGCTAGCCCACGTGCGTGTTTGCCACTAGCGCATAAATACATGCACCGTGCATGTTGCATCAGGCCTGTCGGCTATCGGCGGTGGCTTTTGCAGTCTTTCACTAATCAGCTCTGAGTTCGCATGCATGGATTCATTAAATATGACAAATTGAGGCTCCTTCCCTCTGTTCCGGCCGAGTGGAAGAACCCCCCCCTGCCTCATGCGGTTACCCAGCATGCATTTCAGCAGCCTATTTCAGTCGCTGGGTGTCCGAAACTATTAAACACAAAAGGTCCCAACATTACGGGCGTAGTTATTCATGCTAATCATATGGGTTCTTATTAATGATAATGCGTGTGGCGGGGTGCACTGAGCATTCAGCACCCCTTGCACTTTTAAATCTTAATCAGCCGGTCGAGGCTCCGAGGTTGCATTCGCACCAAATCGTGCATTCATTTGAATGTGTGCGGTACGTTTTTAGGGCCGCGGCGAGAGGAAAACCTCGCAGCGACCACGAGTTGAAACGGAATCGACTTTTGGAGACGCGGGAAACACGTAACCGCCGCTCGTACCCACAGGAAGAAGAACCGTGTTTACCACTGTGGCACTGTGGCATTCCAGCAAATACAAATAAATAAAGAATAAGCTCACAGTAGTTCCCCTCTTATTGATGTGACAAGAGATATTAGACACAGAATGCTGCTGAATTATTAATGAAGTGACCCAATTATTGAGTAGAAACTTCTTTTTCATCACCGTTCCACTGAAGCAGCCTGCAGACAAACACTGATGTGCAATACGTCCAATGGCGCCTATCTGTGCACACACTGTCACGTGTAAAGTAAGTCCGCAATGTTCAGGTTCAAACAGCCAATAACAACTTTAAATAACTCAAATTTGATACTACGTTATTTTTTTATTTATTGCAGCCACGAAACTAACCAGTAATTGGAGTTAAACACCTCTCAGTCACTTTCTGACGGTTGACACGAATACATACATCAGTCACACACACACACACACACACACACACACACACACACACACACACACACACACACACACACGCACACAACCACTCACACTTCCTCCTGCAACCCACTCACCGCTCAGTTAACTGCCTTCCGCCGGGAGTCATCACATGCCGGCCTATTTTTAGGGCATTCATTAATAGTGAGACTGAACTTCAGTCTGTCGCGAAGGAATCCACGATGACTATGAAGATGTCACCTGCTGACTAAATGTCAAGCGACTCGGGGGCGTCGTCATGCGACTCGGGGGCGTCGTCAAGCGACTCGGGGGCGTCGTCAAGCGACTCGGGGGCGTCGTCATGAGACTCGGGGGCGTCGTCAAGCGACTCGGGGGCGTCGTCATGCGACTCGGGGGCGTCGTCAAGCGACTCGGGGGCGTCGACATGCTGTGCCGAGATTTCGGAGCAGGTAAAGCCAACAAAGTAAAAGATGCTGAGAAGTAAACGGTATTAAAATAATGTTTAAAATTGATACGAGAATTCTCTGCTTTCAGCTTTTAGTCCTGGGTTTTGAAACTCTTTTAAAAACACAGTTCAAAATTCATATTTTGAAGATTTTGCTGAATTTATTTGGGTTTTTTTCTTTCTTTTCTATGCCTGTCCACAACTCATTAGTCACACAGCATGATCGCTGCCCAGCACGTAGACGCCACACAAACCGCTGCCGAGCTTAATTAACGAGGTGTTTCCTGTGCATCCCATCAGACCTCCATCGCACTAAGCATGCTGATTCTTCTCTTCTTCTTTCTTTCTTTCTTCTTTTTGCTGGTTTACAGCTGAAATCCATTTTATTTTTTCACTAATTACATTTTTTCCCTCATCCTGGGGTCTTTCATGGTCCGTGAATTCTCGCGACCACAAATCAATACAGTCTTGACAGGAATTCCACATAGTGAAACTAATGGATGCTCACAGCTCTTTTTCGAATTTATTGGAGACATTTGTGCTACAATACACTTTAAAAACTGCGACTCGTGTTTATTAATATCTACTAAATAAATAAATGTACAGTTTTGAATTACATTTAGCTGAATTCAATTATTACTTAATTTAGTTTGAATGAAATCAGCTGTGAATAGAGAGTAGACTTTAATTATATTTTATATTTTTATTATAAATTCATGAATTTTACTCATTTGTAGCTCTTTGTTTTTCATCAACATTCTGCGCCACATGGACATCTTATCTTCTGCCACATGTAGAAGGGGATGCCGCTTTCCCAAAAGGAAGACGTGTTTAATTATTGTTAGTTTAACGAACAAATTATAACCAAGTTGAACATTGTTTTGCGCTCCTGAAAAGTTAACAAACTTTCCTGCTCTGTAATTTTATTTAAGTTATAAGTAAGCTAACGTTAATGTTTTTTTTTTTTAACTCTTTTAAGGTCTTTAAGCCGCTAAAAACATGACCAGGACTGAAAAAGACTTTCCTGATTTATAATCTTATCTCTTTGAGATACCAGCTCATCTACTGTAACAAGGCCGTCTACAAAATAAAGCCGAAAAGTGGTTCGAAGTTTAAGTAAAACAGTATTTACTTAGATTTGTATAGAAAGCAATTACACATTAAATCACACAATATGAAGAAATAAAAACTAATATCTCATGGAATAGAGTTCCGCTGCGTTCTGCTCAAAACTAGTAATAATTTAAATAATATTCCAATATGAGTAAACATTTTTATAATGTGAATGTATTAGTATTACATTAAATAATATAAATATATTATATTATATATAAATCAGCTCATAAATGTCAGCTGGGCAGCAGCCTGTTCTGACAGCCCTGCTGACTTTCTGGGTGCCATCTTGGTTTGTAGTCATTGTTGTTTCCATGGGGATGTATTGCTCCGCCCACCTAGGGTTTGGAGTCTAGTGAGTGATCATGTGATCAAGTGTCACTGACAAACAGACAGTGAAGAAAAACCCACTGACACACAGACAGTGAAGGAAAACCCACTGACATACAGACAGTGAAGAAAAGCCCACTGACACACAGACAGTGAAGGAAAACCCACTGACACACAGACAGTGAAGGAAAACCCACTGACATACAGACAGTGAAGGAAAACCCACTGACATATAGACAGTGAAGAAAAGCCCACTGACATACAGACAGTGAAGGAAAACCCACTGACATACAGACAGTGAAGAAAAGCCCACTGACATACAGACAGTGAAGGAAAACCCACTGACATACAGACAGTGAAGGAAAGCCCACTGACATATAGACAGTGAAGGAAAACCCACTGACATACAGACAGTGAAGGAAAGCCCACTGACATACAGACAGTGAAGGAAAACCCACTGACATACAGACAGTGACGAAAAGCCCACTGACATACAGACAGTGAAGGAAAACCCACTGACATATAGACAGTGAAGGAAAACCCACTGACATACAGACAGTGAAGAAAAGCCCACTGACATACAGACAGTGAAGGAAAACCCACTGACATACAGACAGTGAAGGAAAACCCACTGACATACAGACAGTGAAGGAAAACCCACTGACATATAGACAGTGAAGAAAAGCCCACTGACATACAGACAGTGAAGGAAAACCCACTGACATACAGACAGTGAAGAAAAGCCCACTGACATACAGACAGTGAAGGAAAACCCACTGACACACAGACAGTGAAGGAAAACCCACTGACATACAGACAGTGAAGGAAAACCCACTGACATACAGACAGTGAAGGAAAACCCACTGACATACAGACAGTGAAGGAAAACCCACTGACATACAGACAGTGAAGAAAAGCCCACTGACATACAGACAGTGAAGGAAAACCCACTGACATACAGACAGTGAAGAAAAGCCCACTGACATACAGACAGTGAAGGAAAACCCACTGACATACAGACAGTGAAGGAAAACCCACTGACATATAGACAGTGAAGAAAAGCCCACTGACATACAGACAGTGAAGGAAAACCCACTGACATACAGACAGTGAAGAAAAGCCCACTGACATACAGACAGTGAAGGAAAACCCACTGACATACAGACAGTGAAGGAAAGCCCACTGACATATAGACAGTGAAGGAAAACCCACTGACATACAGACAGTGAAGGAAAACCCACTGACATACAGACAGTGAAGGAAAACCCACTGACATACAGACAGTGAAGGAAAACCCACTGACATACAGACAGTGAAGAAAAGCCCACTGACATACAGACAGTGAAGGAAAACCCACTGACATACAGACAGTGAAGGAAAACCCACTGACATACAGACAGTGAAGGAAAACCCACTGACATATAGACAGTGAAGGAAAACCCACTGACACACAGACAGTGAAGGAAAACCCACTGACATATAGACAGTGAAGAAAAGCCCACTGACATACAGACAGTGAAGGAAAACCCACTGACATACAGACAGTGAAGAAAAGCCCACTGACATACAGACAGTGAAGGAAAACCCACTGACATATAGACAGTGAAGGAAAACCCACTGACATACAGACAGTGAAGGAAAACCCACTGACATACAGACAGTGAAGGAAAACCCACTCAGGAGTCACTATATATTATAAAGTGACGGCGCATGCGTATATATATATATATATATATATATATATATATATATATATATATATATTATATTCATTTGTGTAAATCGCAACGTTACTATTTGCTTGGAAGGATCATTATTGTTTCCGAACTTTCTTCATAACTTGAAAAACAAGTGGCAGAAGCCAGTAATTTTCTCATGAACACAGATTACCGTTACCACGGAGATCGCTCTAGAACGACCGTCTCCGATGTCCTTCACCCCGTCGCTCTCTCGTCTGTCGTTTTTAGACGTTTCTTTTGACCGCCTCGCTCGGGCGCTCAGATTTACTCAACCGATGGCATTTCTTTCTTTTTTTTGGCCCCTGTAGAGTTTTTAAACTACTGCTGTATTTCTGTGACCTTCCACGAGCCCTCGAGGTTGTTTTGGCTCACAGTTTAGTATTCATATCATTCCTGGACTGTTTGCAGTGGAATTAATGGTCTGTTGTCTCCCATCAAACCACTGCAGCTGGTTTTTTCAGAGGGAACGGACAGCAACTTACACAGCGTCCTTATGAGGGGGGGAGAGAGTAAAAAAAGCCCCGTATTTACTGGGTTGTTACGCCCGAGGCAAAAGGCCCCGGAGTCAGAACTTCTCAGCGTTAAATTCTTTATGGGACACAATGCTGCACGGGGACGGCGGGTTTAGACTGTGAAGCTCTGAGAAGACAAATATAACAATGCATAAAAGGGATGTGTAACGACAGCTGGTTGGGAAAGCAGTTAAATGGAATACAAACAAGCTAACCAGAAGCTTAGATTTAATAAATGGCGGCTAAATTAAATTTAATAGGGGCTTAGACGTTAATAGGAGTGTAATCAGCTGATCTTTTGTCCCAAATACATTAATAAAGAAAACACCGATGTCAGACCGCACAATTTCCATGTGCAAAGATATGAATCGGAGGTTTTTCGAAGAAGGCCGCGGATGACACTTTGGTTTTTGTCCATCGCAGTAAAAAAACTACTTCCTGCACAAGCACTATTTAGTTTGCCAATTTCTTTTCCTAATTGCTAGCGGGAACTATTTGTTTTAGAATGGTTACAATGACTTCATTATCATGGTGCGATTGAGTGACGGGATAATAGGGGTACAGTCCCAGCAGTGTGAAGACCGTCCGAGCCTCGCGAACGACAATCGGCGCTGAATGCGGCCCATTGTTTTTGCGAGTTTGTGAAAAGCTATGGAGCCACCAGACCATGTAACACTCACCACTCAGCCCCCCCCCCCCCCAGTCGTGGCCTAGATACCGGGGGCACCGCATGCACTAGTTTGATGCTCTTCTTCTTCATTTGCTGGTTGTGGGGTTTTCCACCCTGCGGAGAGAGTTTCGTGTGTCATTTGGCTTTCGCTCAAACAGGATTTTTTATTTTTTTTTACAAAGTTGCTAGAGGTAAATCTTCCTCCCCCCGCTGTGGTTGAATTGCCCCCCCCCCCCCCCAGTGAAGGAGGAACAGAAACAACGAGCAGCCGTCCGGACACAGTTTAGTTGCCCGATAACAGAGAGAAAATGTGATGACGCTTCCAAAATTCCCTTCCAATATTTTTGGAAAGTACATCAGACATCAGATATGTTTGTGTAGTATTTTAGTCATCATTCTTATCGGCAAGCTATTCAGCTGATGTCTCCCTGTCAAAATGTGACATAAAAAGACATCATCATGAGGGTGAGGGTGAGGGGGGGGGGGCAGTCCGTCTTTATCTGCAGAGGCGGACATGTTTTCCTGTTGCCTTTTCATCGGACGCGAGCATCGGTCAAAAAAAGTGTTTTTTTCTCACATATAAATGTTGTTGCATCCCTACACAAATATGTATACGTTGTAAATAAACTGCAACCAGAACTCAAAGGTGAACAGTCTCGCGTACTGACTGCACTCGCTCGTGAGAGAGCGAGAGCTCGGCGGGTTTTTTTTTTTCTTGTCAAAAGAGCCTTTGTTTGTCTGCAGATTCCAGTGACCTTGCTGGACACTGGAGGGGAGATGGAGGGAGGGAGAGAGAGACAAAGAAAAAGAGAGGGAGGTGGATGCAAGGAGAGAGAGAGAGAGAGAGAGAGAGAGAGAGAGAGAGAGAGGAGGGGTTGGGGGTGGCTGAGGGCAAAAGAGGAGACGGGGGGGGGGGGAGAGAAAAAATAAATAAAACATGGAGAGATGGAATAGAGAGAGAGGGAAATAAAGTCTGAGACTGAGAAATAGAAGGTGTAGTGGAAGAGATGAAGATGTAAACGGACGAGTTAAAGCGGAAAGACAAATGAGAAAAGACAGAGAGAGAGAGAGAGAGAGAGAGAGAGAGAGGGCAGACAGAGACAAGGGTCGGACAAAAGGCTTTTGTCAGTGGAAGCGGCCATTTTGAATCTTCGCCCTGGTTCCGGATGGCTCCGCTTCGCCGTGTCCCGGCCTAGTTGTTTGGCCTAGTTTTCTCATTAAGTCTCCCAAATTACACAATGACAGCGCCACTATTTATGGCAAACGTCGCTACGATTCCTCCAGACGCGGAAGCAGCTCGAGTGTCTTCCCCTCTCGGGGGGGGGGGGCAGCGCATGGTGCTAACACACATGTTGTAATCTGTGATTTGATTTTGCTTACTAGACGGCCGTCTTGAATACTTGATTCTGATTGGTCAATGAGGAGATTCTACAGCTCGTATAAAGTGCCTCAGAGATGACGTATTTCCCCTCGACCACTTTTAGCTTTATTATTATAAAGCTAACGTTAGTCTGTAAACACGCTACACCGCTACACCACGACTGTATGCACAACGTTAAAATCTCATAAGTTTTGCCTTAAACTTGACTTTGACATTGACTTTGACTATTTTGAGTTGACTCTTTTAGTAAGAAGAAGTGCGTTAAGTGGAATTAAGTACAGCGAACACGTCACTAGTGCAAAATGAAGCCTTTCGGGTGACTTTAGAGGTCTTTGTTATCCCGTTCGGGTTCATTTCACTTTAATGACACGCTCTCTGTACTTCATCCCCGACATGGCTCTCTTCTTTTGGGCTTCATAACGTACCAATGCCCTGCTGCTCGGCAGATATCACGAGTCGGAGTGTGTTTGAACACCAACCGATTGATAAACTATCTCCAAAAAGGTTTTTGATTAGATTTTACTTGAAATTTCTTGAAGCAGCAGTAAAAAAATAAATAATTTTTAACAAATATACAATAAAATAAAGTAAAATAGCAGGACATATTACATTAAAGAATTTAAATAATAAAGGAAATGAAAATGTAAAAAATAATATGATAATAATAATAATAATAATAATAATAATAATAATAATAATAATAATAATAATAATAACAGTTGCGACGCATTGATTTATTTTGCCGCAAAGTTTTTTTTGATCATACTTTTAAAATGCCGGACATTTAATGGATCCATCTGTTTCATATCATTGTGAATTAAATATCTTGGATAGCTGGACAACACTGCTTGGATAAAAGATACGCGTCGACCCGGAATTCACTTGATATATTTTCCCTATAATTAATCAAATAAAAAGTAAGAGAAACTCTTGTCAGGCTCCACCTCATCAGGTGTCACTGGAGACAGTGTGTGATCCCCGCTGTGGTAAAAGGTCTGCAGCATACTGCAGGTTGTATTCACAGAGGGAGACTCACAGGACCGTAAAGATGACCTAACCACACACACACACACACGCACACGCACACACACACACACACACACCATCTTCTTCACTGACTATGAATGGGGCATCGCCTCACTGGTGCATGCACACAGAAACACAAATGAACAGGCCCCGCATGCAGAGGCCTCCTCCTTTTCATACAGTGAGTCACAACGCCCTTCAATGGCTTCATCTCCATTGATGTAAACCTTCCCAGTAGCCTCTGAGTCAGTCCTTTTGTCCGTCCTTCATGGGAGCCATCTTACATCCCTTCACAAAGCTGCTTATTCCACTTAAGCGTTCCCTATAAATGAGACCCGCTCGTGTTGTACAACCAGTTTTTTTTTTACCCCCCCCCCCCCACACAAAAACCATCGACTACAGAACTTTCTTTTGACCATCTGTTCTGGAGTTAATCGCCCCGGTGAACCACGAGCCACGCTCAACCAGCGCACGTCCACGCAGCCGTGAAAGCAAAGTCAGACACGCGGCGAAGAAGATTCAGCTGGGATGAGCGTGAGTCATGGAAACGGCTTAATGCTACGGGCCTGTCCTTCCCTTGATGTTGCTCAAGCTAATTAAGCCTCGTACCGAGCTACTCAGGTCTGTTTGAAGTATGCGAGACGCTCGCTTTTATGCTCTTCTTTATGCAATTCTGGGGGGGTGGGGGGGGTTTGGATTTAATTTGAACGTGTTTATAACCCGGGCACCTCAGATTATACAGATCGGAGCTTAATGTCGATACACATGAGCTAAGAGTTGATCTGCAGAAGAACGTCGTCCTGAAATGCATCCTGTTATCTTGAAAAGGCATAAAATATGAATAGTAATAGTGTCAATAAACATCATTTGGTTATTTTAATTGTTTTTGTTCCTGCTTTTTATCGTGCTGTATTCCACTCCAATGGAAACAGCAAAACGTGCACCCGTAACTGTGATTACAAGTTCAAGGACGTTGAGCTCATTCCACAGGTGCACTCACTCAGAAGGAGTTAGGAGAGGAAATGTAAAAACAGAAATTTTAAAAAAAAAAGTAAATGTAGTGTGTGCACACTGACCCCTACTGTCGATGGCATGTTATCACCCCCCTATTCTGTGTCCGTCCCCCCCCCCCCTGTGGCACATATGGAGACGTAAAAGGTCACGGTGGTTGTTGTTGTTTTTGTGTGTACTTGTGTTGCTTGTTTAGGATCGGAGTGCTGTGTGCATACTCTGCCAACCAGAACCTGAGCTCTCAGGTGAAGAGCATACGGAGGTTGGTCAACAGCAACATGAGGGACCTGCACACCTTCGCCAATGACACGCCGATGGTGAGAAAGAGAGCAGTTAACCACGATATTAAAGCATGTGATGAGGGCGGAAATGGAGAAAATATAAATATAAATGTATAATTATTACTATAATTATTAATAGAGGGCGATGACTTTTGCTGATTTTGGGAACGGGATGGCCACTAGTTCTGGAAATGTTAGCTAATGTAAAAATGTATGAAAAAAAGAGATCAGTCATGATTGAATGGGAAGCTGAAATTCCCTCAGACAAGAAGAAATACTCTTGATATCTCAGGGTGTTAAGAGTTGTTACCGTTACCAGTCGTGCCTCGTTCATGTCCCCTTTTAAATGTGGGAAAACAGAACTTTCTTTCAAATTTGTCTCACTTTTACTTCACCGCTTTGAGAACAAAGTGTTTGTGAAACACGTTTGTCCTCGTTTGCGCTGTGCGATGACGACAATAACAATACGCCGAGATTTTCATCTGCTTCTGTTTTCTCCGCTCTGCTCTGTTTGTGTGCAGCAAATTGATTACCTAATATCCCAATACGCCACAGCCAAGAACAAAGTCATCTATGACCTAGATAGTAAGTACAGACCTCCTCTGCGCCTCCGATAGTGAAGTAAGTGGACAGAAACCACGACCTGATGCTGCGTTCTCTGCAGATATAGGTCCGTTGTTGGGTGGAAGGATACACGATCAGTTGGATAAGGATGTCCATCCGGCCTTGGACCGAGTGCTCAATATGGCTGGAGGTATGTCTGCGTGTTATTATTTTTTTCCTTCTTTCATTTCCTCTTCGGTTACGATATGATCAGGTTATTGTTACGGCTGCAGAACACAATATAATGCAACCTATATATACTCCCGTATTACTTGCAAATATGATCAATTTTTTAAAGAATGAGATAAGTGAAGCCCATTATCAGATTCCCACCCCCACCCCCATGTAATGAGACTTTAAAAAAAATATATTCTACCCTGCATATAACAGTAATGTTTTTTTTTTTGGAATCTAATTTTAATATTGGCGAGTCAATAAAAGCTGTGAGCTGTAATATTTGTTAACCTTTTATATTCTATGCTTTTTTACGAAGTGAAAATCGAGAGGGCCATCAAAGGTAACAGTAACCCAGTAACCGGACAATGCCCCTCAATCCTTTGACCCCCCACCCCTCCTGACCTTGTGAACTTTGACACCGGTGATGCTCCCATAATCCGTCCCCCCTTGTGATCTTCCCCTGAGTACTCGGACCGATCCGAGCGTCTTAAACCGAACAACGACCGATGAACGTGTTAAAACTGCACTACGCAACGTTTTGCCTCTGACCTGTGTGTGTGTGTGACGCACCTGACGACGCAGGTGACATCAGCTGAGAGACACTTCTTGAACCTTGAAAGACGTGGTGAAATTAATAATTCACAACAGGTTCTGGCTCGGGGTTTGGATCCACTCGCTATAACTTTTTTACGGAGAAATTGTTTTCCTACATTTCTTAATGCACCACCTGCAGAAGGCTCAGATGGTTTTCTAACAGATGAAATTTTTTTTTTTTAATTGGCAAACATAACAAAAAAAAATCACATAGACAGATACGATTGCTCCTCCATGAAATAAAAAATCTTGCCTAGTGCAATTTTAAGTTAACCAGATGTTGCCAAACCCCCCCAACGTAACATCAACCTGCACCTGGACATCTCCCTTTTTTTCCACTTGTGTTTCCCCCACTGTGAAGTGAGCATAAACATGTGTGTGTGTGTGTGTGTGTGTGTGTTTCTTTGTGACCAATCATACGACTTTTACCAATTTCACCACAAATGTACAGCAGTTAATCAACGATTTGAATATTTCACTATGTAGTTATCAACTTCTTTAGTTACTCCGTGTACAAGCAGCTGTCTATGGATGTAACACTACATGGGTTATACAGCTCAGGGGGTAAAATGCATATAAAGTTTATGTTTTTTAATGTTTGTGTATTTTAATATTGTGTTCCTACTGGGGCTGAGCCGAGCAGCCAGAGGGTCTCAGTATCCGTAACGAATACGGTTTGATCAGATGTAAAAAAAAAAAAAAAGTATCTGAATGTTAAAAAGATGCAGGAGATTCGTAAGAGGAGAAAAAAACAGCGCTGGGTGCTGCTGTTTTCTCCTCTTTACGAATCTCCTGCATGTTTTTCAGTCCCCGCGGTACGACGAAGAGTTTACGGATGTGATTTCCTCTCCTTCTCTCTTTGCATCTTTTATATGTTCAGTGTCTTTATCCTGTTTAATTTTAAAAGGCCGCTGCGGGCGACACTCTGCGCTCGTTTAGCTAACGACGGCTGCTCGGGAGAGAGTTAGTTAATGAAGGAGACCGTTTTTTGTTTTTCTGTACCAGAGGAAGCGAAGCCGAGGGTCCAATTTGAGATGCTGGAGAACAGCGTCTGAAACTCTGTGTGGTGAACTCGGCTCAGGCCTAGTCTTTACAATGAGCATGCGCTTTATTTTCCTGTCTGTGCTTTTATGCAACATGAGCCACTGTCCTTTTGCTGTGAATGTTGATATTTAAAAAAAAAACAGTTTTATACTCGCCACGGAATCTGCTTGATCGATTAAAAATTGTATTTGTCCCAGAAACTTTGTCAAAAGAAAGTTATTGTAAGAGAGTGCACTTATATACTTCCTGTTTTAACAATTCCACATGATTTCCCAGAACAAAACTAAAAGATTTAAATAAAATATTCATTTTGCAGCAAAGCTACGCAGTCTGGGGCTCATGGGACCAAAAGAAAAGCCTTTTCTGACAACCTTTTTTGACAATTACATATTTTTTTCCTCAAAATATAGATTAGCTAAGGAGGAAGGTGTAAGATGTACATGAGTAGAAGATATTCCTGCTGTAATAAAAACTACTTGACCTAATTTAGATTTGGGAAGTTTACAATGGAAACAATGGAAATGGTCTCACTTCCTTGTTCTACTTTTCTTTTGTAGGAAAATGGTGTTATTCGAGTTTGTTTTCTTTCCCTTCACGATGAACACAATACACCTGCAATCTCATCTTGGCTCCCTCTCTCACTCTCTCTCTCTCTCTCTCTCTCTCGATTCAGCCATGCGAGAAACCAAGGAGGCCCTTGAGAACGTCAACGTGGGTCTGGAGGTCCTCCAGGAAGGAACCGGGAAGCTCAACTTCAACCTGAGCGTGGTCCGGACCGGTATCAACCGCACCCTCAACGACCCGGGCTGTCACGACGAGGACTCGGACGCCACCACCGCCCAGCTGTGCCGCAACATCCGCCAGTCGCTGTCCCAGCTGCAGATCGGCGCCAACTTCACACGGGTACAGAACCGAGTGGCAGATGGGGACTTCCTGCTCACTTCAGTTCACTATTGTATACGTGGATATCAAAAGTTTTCCTTGTCTGTTTACATCCTAGCTACCCAAGGTGAACGCTCAGCTGGAAAAGATGAACGACGTCCTGAGAACGGACCTCAGTGCCATCGTCCAGCAGGTGAGCCTGGACCATAAATCTATGTATCATATGTGATAGGAGTCGTTTAATGGGCTCGTGTCCATCGGTGCCTTGTCTACTTGTGTTTTAGTTGAATTGATGTATAACAGCATCCCCCCTAAAAATGGACCAAGAAGCCCAAAGTCCCAACGCTTTGTCCTTTTCCTGTCGCAGGGCTTTGCCTCTTTAAACGACACGCCTCGTACGGTGGTGGAACAGACCAGAAGTGTCGTGGAGAGTAAGTGACATTTGACACCTTCCTTCTAAAAGCAAACAAAATGTAATAAATTCTCGCTTTTGTGCGTTACTTTTAGTTTTTTGTACTCTTTTAATCTCTCCATTTGTCACTTTTATCATTCTGCCTTGTGAGTTTGAGCACGATTCAGTCGATTTGAAGAGATTTCAGCGTAAATTCCTATAAAGTGGAACGTTTGACGTCTTTAAATCACGCAGTGAAGTTCTTTCTGGTGCGACCGAGCGGCTTTTGCACACGGGCCAATTATTCAAACCGATGGACTGATGGATTGATTGATCCGTCTCTCAGGTGTGCAGAGTCTGGTAGACGGCATTGGCAATAACATCAGCAGCTTTTCCAAGGTATTCCCTGTGCAGAGCTCCCTGTCCAACTTCACGATCTTCATCAGCCACGCCCATGCCAAGATTGAGGACCACTACCCCGACATTGACAAGATGGACTTCTACAGGTAAACACACCTCCTAAGCCTACAATGAGGGGGGGGGGAGTGGGGGGGGGGGAGTGGGGGAACAAAAGATCTCGATGCTCTAACTCCTTAGCTTCGCCTACAGGTGGATCGGCTGCATCGCTCTCTGCTGCATGGTGGTCCTCGTCCTGGCCTTCAACTACCTGGGCCTGCTGTGCGGCACGCTGGGCTACGACAAGCACGCCTCGCCTACGACGCGAGGATGCATCTCCAACACGGGAGGAACGATGCTCATGGCGTGAGTCACCTGTCCACGCGGCGGGCTCAGTTTACAGATCGATACAACGGGAGATGCGATGAACGGGTTAGAAAAGAAATGGTCGATAATTGCCAAAACTACAGCTGCTTCACTATTTACTGTCCGTGCTGCGGTACTTACGAAAGGTAACAAAGACCAGAGTACATAATCAGAGTCATGGAAAAGGCCTGAGGAGCATTAAAGAGCGAAAGAGAACATGCAGAACTCGTCTCAAAAAGAAGAACTTCTTACATTCTAATGGCGAAAGTCACTTATTTATTCACCCAGTATAGATTTCCCTCAGATTTAAAAAGTATTATATTTGGGATATTGTATTTTTGTTACATCTAAATTGAGATACGGATCCAGAGTAAACTGCTCCTCCCATTCACACTAGTGCTACACTTCCACCTCTTATTCTTCTGTACGTTATCGGGTTCCTGAGGGCGTGTCCGTCGTTCTCCGCAGCGGCGTCGGATTTACCGTCATCTTCTCGTGGGTGCTGATGGGAGTGGTGACCGCCATCTTCCTGGCCGGAGGAAACATGGAGAAACTTTTTTGTGAACCCTTCCACACCAAAGAAGTCTTCAAGGCAAGTTCACGAGTCTTTAAAAACAAACAAAAAAAAAACGTGTTTTTAAAGTATGAATATGTGGGTTGCTCTTGAATTACATGGTCCCACTTGCTTCCCATGAGAATCTCGCACATCACACATCCCGTCTTCCTCCCATCCTCCAGGTGGTGGACACCCCATATCTGGCCAACCCAGACTGGAAGAACTTCATCCCCGGCTACATGTACAACGACTCCGACCTGGAGCTGACGGCGGAGAGCTTGTACAGGCAAAGAAAACTCATTTTTTTAAATGTATTTAGGCGATTTCAGAAAGCGCTGCGTTATCCGTCTTCTCTACAAACTGAATGGATTTTGCAGCGGGACAAAACATTTATTTGAATTTGAATAACGTTTGTTTTGGCGCAGGCTTTGGGTTGGGCATCAAGCGACTGAATGTTCAGTTTCCATTGATGGCGATGCAAATGAAAGAGAGAGGGTTTCTATTGACCTTGAGAAGCTCGTTAGCGTAGTTTTCCTTCAGCCTCTTTCTCGGCGGTTGCATCAGCTTTCATCATCTCTCCTTCCAGTGAGAAGCTGGATATCCTCAGTAACAACAGGGGGTGGCAAACATGCATTCATTATGTTTCCAAATAGAGCAGCGGCGCCTCAACAGGTCTCTCTGACCATTAAAAAGCAAGCGGCGCTAACACCGAAGTGGGTCATGTGTCGTGTATCTGGTTAAAAGGTACCGTGGAACATTAGTCTTGGACCAACGAGCAATCACTCCGGGCTTTTGAGGGATATTACACAGCTCTCTGTGAGGGAACGTCATGTACTTCCAGTCAAATTTCACTTGATGGCAGCAAATATATTTGACTTTTGCCTCTGTTATACCTCCTTTTGTATGTGTGTCTTCCTCAGTACTTGCAAAGAGAACAAAGGCATCTACTCAGCCATGCGTCTGGACAAAGTCTTCAACATCTCCTTGTTCCTGAACACTACAGTGGTCAGTAAACACACCATCCGTCACCTGTTGGAGGGTCAATCTGAGTGTCTTTCTATTGATTTATTCCTTCATACAAAATAAATATTAGACTAGAAAATCTGGTATGATTTAAGTGGAAGGGTTAAGCCAATTGTACAGACTATATACTTCTCAGTACGATGATGTGCTTAAGCTATCAGTTACTAATATGTATGCTGATTTCACACTGTGAACTACTCTGTATTAGTCTTCATAAAAAAATACTCTGATGGGCAGTTAATATAGAACAAATCAATGCTAATACTAAATGCTCCAACGGAGGGTGAGAATAAATGCAACTCGGACATGCAGCTCTGTAAGCTACAGGCTGGAGATCTCCGCCCTTGGCTGCGAACGTCTAATTAGCATCAGCTAACGGTTTATCTTCTGCCAAAACAAAGTCTGCGCTGACGGCTGATAGCTTTAACATGCCTCAGCCCTTCCTCGGTGTAGGCCGGTGACGTTACACTGATGTAAGTTTCTCTTCCTTCGTGGCCCGGAGCCAGCCACCGAGACGTTCAGGGCCCTGCTGCCAGTTGGCAAAGTGGCCTTGGCTCCTTTTAAGCTCAACATCTGATACCCAACGCTGCATCTGTGTCTGCACACTAGTCATTTGTCTTCATTTAGCGCATGCACAAGCTTTTAAGTTTCCAAAAGTGTGACACTCTGGCTGCCAGAATGTCAACAATATATATGTATATATATATATATATATATATATATATATATATATATATATATATATATATATATATATACACACATATATATATAATTGGATAGATAGATAGATAGATAGATAGATAGATAGATAGATAGATATACAAAGATAGATAGATAATTGGAAGCATACGTTTTCTTTTTTTGGTGGTGAAATTGCATATTACTATTCAAAACATCGCTTGTGGAAAATCACATTTGCCAACATATAGTCGATCAAAGGGTATTGCTTTCAGAACAAGCGATATAATAAAAATGAATAAACAATTATATAAAGTTCTTTATAGTTATCGAATAAGTTTGCTCTCTCTTGGTTCAATAGAAAATGAAGAGAAATGTGAGTTTTGCGTTCCAATGTGTTCACTTGGACGTCAATTTTTCCGTAACAACTCGATACAAAGTGCTTCACATGAGCCATAAAAGGCATTAAGATACGATATGAATGAAAGGAGTGATTAAAGGAGAGAGGGCAATAAAAACCGACCGCAAACAATTTACAGTAGAGAAACGAGGAGAAACTTTCCACGCAAGCAAACAACGTTAACGAACATCCAACTTTCATCCAAGCCAAAAAAAAGTGATTTTTTTTTTTTTAGGCCTCTCATTACGTTAACACTGTGTTCTCACTGTTATATCCTGTTTGTGACTCATACCCAAGCTCTTCTAAAAGGTCCACACTGAGGTAGAAACCCGTGTTCGGTTCCTTCCTTTTAAAGTTTACTAAGGACGTGGTGAGTCAGCTGGACAGCGTGAAGATCGACCTGAGGGGGATCATCCTGTTGGAGGCCGAGGGGAGGCAGAACCTCCTGGACTTCTCCGAAGCGGGGCTGTCGGAAATCAACTACGCGGACTACCTGGAAGAGGTGACACTCGTGCCATAAACACATTTCTGGCTTTGCGTGCCGTTGATTGTCGACGTCGTTCATACATTTTGTTTTATTCTCTCCATTCATTCGCTTTATACACTCCATATATTTGCTCTTTTTGTTTTCCGCTTTGGGCTTTCAGCGGCCGCATAATAATTTCCCTCCGGATACAAAAAAGTTTCATCTCATCTACTCAGGAAAACAAACAGGTCTGAATTAGGAGACCCATAATGCACCCTCGATATATGCATGAATGAAACAAAATGTAAAAGGGACAATCAAACACACGCGAAACACCCCACAGTGACTGAACATGATCGAACTGAACATTACAAGAAATGGCAGTCACATTAATTTCAGTGATATTTTACTATGAAAGATCGTCAGGTTGTTTGTATGTGTGCGATAACGCAGTGGTGGAAGAAGTATTCAGATATTAAGTAAAAGCAGCTATAGTAACTATACCACAACATGTGAAAATACGCCATTACAAGCAAAAGTATTATCAGGTAAATGTAGTACAAAGAGAAAAAAAGATTACCCCTGTGAGTCTTTTATTATTTCATATTGCTTGACTTTATGTTAATGATGCAATTAGCAAAGTAAAATATAATAAATACACTATTTCCAGTGCAAGTACCTTAAATTTGAGTAAATGTATATTCCACCACCATTTAGATAATACATACCTCCTCTGCATTAAAATAAAGTTGTTTAAGTCCCCGAGTGGTTCCTTTCCTAAGAAAATGCTGGAGGAATATGCATCGAGTTGGTTTTAAATTATAATACTGCCCTCTTGGATTTTTCTTTAACTAAATAGTATTTCCAAGGTGCAGTGCAATCTTTTTTAATTATTTCACAACAATGAAAAAAAAAACGAGAAAAAAAACTGCTTTCTAAATTATGTAGCTAGCAATTATGGTTGATAGTCATTGCAAAAACAATGAGTGCTTTGCCCCATAAAAAAAAATGACCTTCTGAGAGAAGAATGTTTACATGATTCATTTTTTTTTCTCTATAAACCCGTCTTCAGGTCAACAAAGGAGTCACCGTGATGGACCTGCTCTCGTTCGCCAGAGAGCTGGAGGCCCAGACGGACCTCATGGTGAGGCCCCACCGTGTCCTGGTCCACAGCGTGTCCTCAGTCCACAGACACATAATTAGATTGATTGATTTGCAATGCCACAGGGGGCACATTTGGTTGTCTTTGGTTCTCCCGGCTACACAACACAGAGACAGTCTTCATGCCTTTTATTTTCTTTCTTTTTTCACTATCTGCTGGCTCTGTAGCACTCTGAGATTCTTTTGAATGAAAAGTGCGTTACAAATAAAATGCATTATTATTATTATTATTATTCAGGTGGTTTCAGGACGTAACCACACAGCCACATGTGTTCATTCACCTCCGAATGGCAAGAAACACAAACGTTGATTACTGAACGATCAACAGCTTCTTCTGACAAGACTTGTGTTGCAGTTTACGGGCTGAACATTTTTTTTTCCTTCAGCGCTTTCGTGAATGATAATTCGACAAAATGTGCCTGTTTTTCTTCAGCCCAGAGGCGCTCTGCAGACCGCTCTGAAAGGCCACGCCAGCACTCTGCGGCAGATCCACAGGCAGCAGATCGTCTCCATGGAGCAGGCCATGGTAACGCCCCCGCCGTGCAAGATATTCATGCTATTCTGTCTGGCTTAAATGAAACCTCCACCTCTAAATCATTTGAAACTACGTCAAAACACCAAAGTGTGCGCTTTGAATTCATATATTCAATATTTACAGCAAAGCGAACATGTTTTCCCTCCGGGGAAAATGTAGGAAAATGTATAAACTTTAGATTATGAAGCCGGTAGAAGGAAAAAAAAACAAGACAGAAACAACCACAAAAAGAGAGTGTGCAAAAGTGGATTTTCCCTTCAAGCGTATGTATATACAGATATATACAGTATATAGTGCGATAGATTAAGGTTTATTTATTGCCAGAATGCATTGTGTTTCCTGCACAAAATATTTAAATCAATATTGCGCCGCATTTAGCAGCTAAAGAACCACAGACTTCCCTCACGAGTTGGTGGTGGAGACCAAAAACAGAGACAAAAGGGAGTGAATATTAGAGTTGTGTTCCTCATGTGGCCAGAAGCACAACTCTAAATAGATGAGAATGTTTTGTTTTTGTACTTTTATCTATAAATAAGCGACTGTTTGCGAACCACTTTATAAGATAATGTCAATGTTGTGTTATCGTTGCTTTTCAATGGCTAGAAACAAATCAATTACAGTTTTATTCTCCCTGTCAAAGACGATGTCATTCTTTTGAATAACACTACTACCAATTCAGACCGGCATCGATGCACTTCACAGCTTTCACAACAGCTTTTTTTTAATGTTTTTTTTTCTTTTTCCACTTTCAACCTTCAAGAAATATGTTAGAGCGAGGGTAAGCTGGAATGTGTCCATCCTGTGTAATTTAGTGTCCCCGTACATCTTTTTTTTTTTTTTTTTTTTTTTACATTTAGACATCTCACTGATGACATATATTAAACTGAGAAAATATATCTCATTTTGGGTGGCATTGTGTGTGTATGTGTACGTGTGTTATTGTATTTAAATGGACATAAAAGTCACATGCATCAAGGGTTTTGTACCGAAATATGACAAAATATCCACATAAATTTCAGTTATTCGTTTGGTAACAGCTCGGACCTCAAAAAAAAGGTGAATAATTGCGCGCTTTGCATTGTGGATATTTAATTTTGGAACAAAATTCCTCAGCATGCCTGTAAAGCAGAATATTGTTAATCAAAAGTCGGATTTTGTTCTTGCCTGGTCCTCCTTTTGTGTTTCACTGGTGTGTCATCACCCCTGAGTGTCGCCGCTGAGCTTTTGGGATTGAATGTCGTTCATTTTAATTATTTCCCTTTTTAAAGAGTGCGTTGAACCAGAGTATGAGGTTCCTGGAAAGAACCACCTCAGACCTGCCGGTAAGTAAACCAGCCCTTTCGGTCTCATGCACCATTAGACGTGAGCTCAAACTAAATCTCTCATTTCTTCTCCGCAGAACAAAGTTTTAGCGGTTCTCGATGCTATTGAAGCGGCCCAGTACCTCATCTCCCAGAATGCAACACATTTAATCAACCGGGTAACTCGAGGACCCCTTGCTTTGTTTATAATCTAATTTTTGCAAACATAACTGCACCGCTAGCTTGTTTCCATGTGCACTTCCGGTCAGCTGATATCATTCACGTACACTGCAACAGGAAGTAAAAATCTGTAACTCACATTAATGCTTCACAGGAAACGGGAAAATACACGGAGACCATCGTCGGCTACTTCCATCAATACATAGAATGGGTCAAAACATCAGTAAGTGTGTGTGTGTGTGTGTGTGTGTGTGTGTGTGTGTGTGTGTGTGTGTTCATTTGTTAGCTCCCTTCAGCTCGTAAAGCTGAGATGTGTAGTACCTGCTCCAAACAGATAGGGGGCAGCATTTCACCAACAAAAAAGATATAACAATCGAATAAACAAATAAACAAAACTTACACAAACCGTTCAGCACACAAAGAGTTAAGTGCCTTTTGGATGTTGCGTAAGAGTTTTGGAGAAAATATAAAGAAGACAATTATAACAATTACAACCGCTATAAATTGAAGGAATTTGCTCTGTGGCTCACTGGTTTCTGGCGTCGTTAACTTAAGGAATTCCAAACAAGGGAGTAGAAAAAGAAGCATGAAGCTGTTATATGGATCCCAGAGTACCGAAAGTACAAGCTGTGAAACCTTCAACAAGCACAGCACGGCGACACAACGGGCTTCAATGTCGTTCGACCTTCATAATAAGAGTTTGATGTATTCCTTTATTCACTGTGTATCCCTCTCTCTCTCTCTCTCTCTCTCTCTCTCTCTCTCTCTCTCTCTCTCTGTCTCTCTCTCTCTTTCTCCGCAGTTGGCTATGGAGGTCGCGCCGTGCAAGCCCTTCAGCAACATGCTGGACACGGTGGAGATCATTACTTGCAGTTTCTTGGTCGACTCCATGGTAATAATACCACTTTATTTTTTAGTTTAGTTGGAACTTTCTTCGTTCTTCGACGTAAATAAAAAATACGCACGTGTGACTGTTTTTTGGTTGTTATTTTACACACTAATACATTCAGGATTCGGTCTATGAAATAGATATACAATAGAGCCAAATAGTGCCAGTCTTTCAGATTGCTCGTTTTATTTTGAAATCCTCAAAATGTGTAATTCACCATCACAAAAAAAAAGACAAATAAAAGCACTGAATCCGCACAATTAATCACTATGGGAACGAGGGGAATATTTGGCACATTTGCTGGAGAAATGACCTCCGTGATTAATGGATTATCAAAATACTTCGATATTCAGTCGATGGACAAATCAATTAATATACTGATGGTTTCAGCTTCAATGTGTTTCCTCCACAGAACACCTTCTGGATGGGCCTGGGCTGCAGCACCCTCTTCCTGCTCCCCAGCATCATCCTCGCTGTGAAACTGGCCAAGTTCTACCGCAGGATGGACACAGAGGACGTTTACGACGAGTGAGTACTCGTACTTGTTGTTCTGCCACGTATGAACATTTATTTTAATTTTAAAAACGATATATAATTACAGTCGGTAGTCAATAGAGGTTTTTAATACGCTGTTGATGGTTGCAGGACCTCCTCCGTTCTCTACGGCTTCTTATTTTCTACTAGTTGGGCTGCACATCTTAAAGTGGATTATTTTTCTTTTCAATTTGTAGATTAATACTGTTATATTATTTGATAATATTGAGATTATTTTAATTTGAATAAGAAACATTTTACTTTCAGATTAAATACAAATGAAATAACTATTTTTAAGGTTGTTTTTTTTCTCACAGTCTCTTCTGGTTTTCATTAGTTTGTTTTTTTATCCTCTTCTCTTCCTCTTGTAGTTCCTCTGTTTCTGGGACTTGGCATTTTACTTTGTGATAACCATTTCTACTATTTCCACCTTCCGCATCTTTTTATTTATTTTTTTATTGTTACATTCCTCTCTTGTCAAAGCACTTTGGCACTTTACAAAGGAACGTTGGAAGCGTTTGTCAATTTTACATTTTTCTCCTCCGTGGACCTTTCGTCCATTCACGGAAATCACGGCTTTACACAAATACAGCGTAACGTCTCTTGATCTGTGCCGGGCGACAACCTCATGGTGCATTTCCATCGCTCGACATTTTCAATAACATTTTTATGTTGTTTTTATTTTCTTCTTTTTTTTTTTGTGTGTATCTTTATAGCATTGAGACAATTCCCATGAAAACGTAAGACATTCAATCCACCTCCTCTCTCCTTCTCACCTTCACTATCACACTCTGTGCTTTTCTCTCCGGATCTTTGTACATAGACTTGTTTACTAAAAATTATTGGTGCTGGTTTACGTTTTTAAGCTTCTTATGGGTGGATGGGCGTGGCTTCTTGTCGTGTGCTACCTTTGAAAAGTGCCCCTTACCTTTCACGAAGGGCTCTTGCAATCATTTACCTTACAAGTCCACCTGTTTTTTTTTTGTAAATTATAGTGTAAATAAAAAAAAATTATGGTTTATACAAAAAAAAAAATTATATGTATCTCTCAAAATTCTTGTAAAAGTTTTGACTACTCGAAAAGAAAGCATTTTTACTCGAAAACTGATATCGGCATGTCTCCCACGTGACATCTTTCATCCCCTTGTTTGTACACGATATTTTTGTTTTCAGTATGGAAATTGGTAATAATGGTTATCATAGTGAGAGCCCACAAGGTATCCCAAATCCTATGCTGACAAGGTAAACTTATGTATATAATAATCCTGTTACTGCATGTTATGGTGGAGGTGGAGGCACGCCTGGGGACGTGGGCTCTTTTTCTACTTGCAGAATGACGTCGCCGAACAGTGCATGCCTTTTTGAAGGAGTTGATTCATTACACACACACACACACACACACACACACACACACACAAACACACGCACGCACACACACACACTATATGGAGCCAGCTGAACAAGAATGAGATAGCTGTCAAGTAATGGTAGCTTTTATTTTTAAGACATCGGATATGACAGATTGTGTTTTTCAAGCCAAGATCGGTCAAGACATTTCAGTGAATAATTTAAAATACGCATATTTGCAACTCGTCAAATACCGACCACCTCGTTCTGTGGCCCTACACTTTACACGATGACGATCTATGTACCCCTCTGGCATCAGTTATGCACTTGTCTTGTTCGTTACGTAAAATAAACTTCGAACATAGGCATGTTTTTTAGGTTTACTTACAAAACAAAACTAGGAATGATATTTCCGTTAGCTTAGAATGAGCCCTTTACATCTTCAACAGCCCGCCCTTGGTTCTGCAGTCGCCCGTAACAAACACACATTTTTATGTTACCTTAGGGCCACCGTAGTTCTCCTAAAACACTTGGAAAAAAAGAAAGATGAGCCGTATTCAGTTGGCTGCAATCTGCAACATCACCACTAGATGCCACTATATCCTACATACTGATCCTTTAACGCACATAAAATGAGATTGTACCGTCTCAGTCCGCCTATTGTTGCTACCGTTACTTCTCTCTCATTGCCAGATGTTCTGCTCTGTGTTTGTTTTGGTGGCGGTCTGCTGTTTCACTAACCCCGCTGCATGTTCTGTGTGTGCACTGGGATGTCCACGTGAATGAAAAACCGTCCTGTTTCTTCTCATTTAGAGTCAGCCAAAATCCGACGAATGTACACCTGATCCTTTTGTTCAGCGAGAGGCAAGCATGCAAAGCTTCGGTGTGACGCCGGCCGCGAATGACGCTCCTTTTTTTTATTTCCTTCCTAATCTTAACGTGTCGTCTAACTGCATGTTGTGTATTTTTAAGTTGCGTTCGGATGAGGACGCGTTTGGGGGGCGACGAGCCTGCTCTGCAACGGGAGCTACGAGAAGAGAGCACAACAGCTGGATCAGACATCTTTGCTTCCACAACTGTCCTCTTTTAATTTGTCTTTTACATAAGTATCATTCCAAAAGGAGCCATCCAGTTTTTGAGTGAATGCTGAAAAGCATAGAATAATTGTCCTTTTGTAGTCTTTACTTGTCAAAAAGACAAAAAATGTTATAGTTGACCTTTTGACGTCTATATTTTTTCTAGAAATTGATAAAAAGTTACAAGAAAACCAAAAAAAACCAGCATGCTTTTAAAGGGGCAATGAGTCATTTATTAACTTTATTGACATTTATCAACAAACAAAGAGCGACTGAAACACTGACGCTTCACCCTCCGGTTTCTTTTGAAACCATCTTAACCAGGAAGTGACACAAGCAATGAAGTCACGTTTGCAAAACAGCAGTGTTTAAATGACATTTTGAGAGAAATCTCTGAAATACCCCCCCCCAACTAATATGATTGCCCCTTTAAGTGACCGTACAGTAGACAGGAAGTTGATGATGAAGCTGCTCTGCTCTCCGCCTCGTGAACCGACCGCTCGTCCTGTTTTTCTTTGCAAAGTAAAAGAGAAGCAGGCCGACGGTTTTCACTAAATGGCGATGATTGAATTGTGATGTTAAAGTGTTTCCCCTTGTGTGTGTGTGTGTGTGTGTGTGTGTGTGTTTGTGTGTGTTCGTGTGCCGGTAGCGTCCCTACATATGACACTATGAACAGGTTCCCACGGGCCTCGGCTCCTCCGAGGCACATCGACTGGTGACAGAGAGCCGTGCTCTCGTTCCGGCTCCTGAAAGGTACCGAAAAGCCGAACCTCCGTTCCTGAAACTGAGTTTTTAATTTCCTTTCCGATCCTCAAATCTCTCTTCTGCGCGGCTGTCATCTCGCCCTGCTGTCTGTCCGCCGTCGACCCGCCTCTCCATCTCCATCCACTGTTTTTTTTTATCCTGTTTGTTTTTGCATTTCTGCACCTCTAACCGAACTCTCTAACACTTCTTTACAGCTGGTTTTAGTGCTTTTCTGCTCACAGTGACTTTGCAGGAAAACCGCCATGGTGAGAAATGCCAATTCTGGAATCCCTAACGAACCATAAATGTCTTTGTGGCATTCATGTCTGACTACTTGTGACTTGTGATGCTTATTGAGAACAACATCATTTGCTTCTTAAAAAAACTGATCAGATCCTGAATGTCACATAAGATATACAGCATTTCGGGAATATAGCTTTTAATATCTGGAGGGGAATGCATTATTCAGAGAAGAAAACAGGTAGTACTATAACTACTATATCATATATATTTCTTTAAAAACTCTCCATGGAGTTTTATGAGAGACTTAACCGACTGCACTCTTGTGTCTGTTACTTCGCAACACAGCCAGAGCTGCGTTAATTTCCTGGGCCATTCAAGGAATTAGACCCTTAATATGTTATGAATCTAATTAATCTTTCTTCAATATCTGCCTTCCCAGTGCCCTCGAAAACTGGAACTGAAACGCGCCATCGTAAAGTAAGTTTGCCTTCTTAAATTTGAGATTCATTGAGATTAGATTAGATTAGATTAGATTTTACTTTATTCATCCCCAGGAGGAAATTTATTAAGTTAAATTAAGTTAAATTAAGTTTCCTGCATCAATAGTGAGAAATAAAATGGATCAGAATCAAAGGATTTTCCTCAAAGACATTGGCTTGATAATTAATTATCTACAAATTAATCATATTTTACTGTGTTTTGGACCTCAATAAAACGAGGCAAAGAGATATCCGATCGTTACTAGCATCCAAGAGGGAGCTACAAAAAAGTCTGATGTTTTTTCACATTGTATTCTTATTTATTTAACTTCAAGACTCAAGATGCATGTCCATATGTCCAGATGCATTCAGTAAAGTTCATGTTTACTAATCACAACCTTTTCATCTATTTTCAAGCTGTTTGTCACGAGCCCCTCGGACCAGAAGAAGCTCAATAAAAAGCTGGTTTCTTCACAACAGAAGAGGAACACACAAATCCCTTTGGGTGTTTTTTTTGTTGTTGTTGTTGTTGTTTATTTTTTGTATCTGTAGCTCAACTCAACCTCCTCAAACAGATATCAGGACAGTTTAATGCTCCCCATCCAAGGAACTCTGCCTGCAGGACATGAAACTCTTCTCCCTCAGCATCAATCTGAGCCAGGCTTGTTCTGCATCTTTTTTCTTCTTCTTCTTCTTCTTCTTTGTTTTTTTTTTTTTAAAGGACTGCCGTGTCTGCGTTTACATTTGTTCAGACACAAAAACACAGCTGAAAAAACACAGTCAGCGAGAGGACGTGACAATAACTGTGATGCCTGTTCATATATTGATGTTCTTGTTAGTGCTTAAGAAGACGGCGAGCTGGTAGAGGACACTTTTTCACATGCGATGGATGTGTCGCATTCGACACAGACGGTGGAACGTCAATACATCTGCAAGGAAAGGTACGCGTTAACGTGACATTCAAGGTGTTAAAGCTATAACTGCGGCAGGTGTGAGTCGGTGGGTCTGGACGTGTTTTTTAAATGGCTGGATGATTTGAACAAAGTGGTTTAAAAAAATATATACAGAAAGAGGTGTGTCCCAGGTAGATTTTTCATGATTAGAATAAAGAAATTTAGCATGACTTTAAAAGAAAATATATATATATATGTTTACACTATTACAGACCATTCTGACGTCTTTGCTGGTTTTTGAACGGATTGCAAATGACTGGTTGCCTTTCAGAACGTTGTTTCATGCAGTTGTTTTTGTTTTTACAGATATGCTCTTTCTTAAAAGGGAAAATCCACCTACGGATGCAATATTTTGTGGTACAGTTGTTTGTATTCTTTACTCCGACCCCCTCCGACCCCCCCACCCTCCAAATGTTTTTTGTTTATTTAATTTTTTTTTTTGCTTGAGTCATCTAATTTTGTGTCAGGTCTTTATTTCTTACGTTTCCCAGAATGCATTTAAACAATCAGAAAAAAAAACATATTTTTAAATGTGGGTTCATTTCCCACCAAAGCGATACATTTAATTTTTTTTTTTATTGCTAACTATTTTTTTTAAAATCCAAATCACAATGATTTTGTCTAGTAATTCTTTCAAATTAAGCAATTTCTGGTTGTAGCCCCTGCTCACAAGTTGCGTATGTCAATGGCTGGTAAGAAGTTTAACCAAAGAGGGATTTTCCCAGCTTCGATTGAGTCATTTGATTGGTTAATGTTAGACAAACACAATATTTAATGTTTTCTTTTCCATTCCCTTTAATAATATTTGGAGCCTTCAGATTTATTTATTATCCATCAATTCACAACAACATCAATCAAAAGAAATAGATCGCCAAATACTACTTTACCAATAATTTAAGTATTTGAGGTGGATTTTCCCTTTTAATTTACATAAAGTCAGAGCATAACTTAATATTTCACACACTGACAAAAGTGTCAGGCTGATAGATTGTTCCCGAACAACAACAAACTATCATGTTGAGTTCACTAACGTGTTGTACTGAGATAGTTATAGTGATGATGCGTTTAAAGTGGAGAAATACTTTCTCAAGCCAAATTGGTTTGTTTTTTTACTGTAGGTCTCAGGTCTTTAGTGGTCTATCAGTGAAGTGCTTATTTTGTTTCTGCTTTTTAAAAACCCCACAGTAGCTATGGATACATTTTTTTTTTAAACTATACGGAACGAGTGAATGTATTCAAGAGCTATATCTTTTATTTTGTATAACTTGATGATGTTGGCTGAGAAATATGCTGAACTCTTTATCACTAACGCAATGGGCAAGCCAATCTAGTCGTCCCAACCTGCCTCGCCTCCATGTTTACAGGTTAGATTTAGACAATCCAATCACGGGACAGTTCAAAAAGTAGAAAACCAGTCGAATGCTTAATGGTTTGCACGGTGGATGGTGTTGATGCATTGGGAAAAAATGTCCATCTTCACATTGAAAGTTGTATTTTAGCGAATTGAATATCTTGCAGTACCATTATGTAACTTTACAGTACTAAAATTGTCAACGAAATGAAATAAATGTAAAGTACATTTCAATGTACATTTTCACTATTTTGGTGATTTCTTTAGAAAACGCTTTTTGATGCCACCATAGAAACAAGGTTGTGCCACTTGATCCCTCAAAACCAACAAATTAGCACAGGAAACATGTAATCTACTGAACCTCATTTACTTTTATTACATTGTATATAAACTAACGTCACAATGGAAAACTAATTTCATGAGTTAAAAGGTCATTTTAATCATTTCAGATCAATGTTTTGGCTTGTTAGCTAGCAGCTAAGTTTTGGCTTCTTAGCTAGCAGTTACGTTTTGGCTCGTTAGCTAGCAGCTAAAGCTAGAAAGCTATCTGTCTTACATACAGTAGGTACTTGTACATGAAATAGTACTGCATAGAACTACTACAGTATATGTAATAGTACAGTATACACAGCATACATGTAGTAGTAGGTACATACTGTCTACCTGCAATCTGGATAAAGTTTAACGCGGCGTTAATTTAAAAAGGCTTCAGTTAGCATCAGATGAGCTGACATTTTTTATTTACTTTTTCTTGTTAAGATGGACATTTTTTTAAGTACAGTGTGCTCACTTCACAGGACTATCATTCTTGTCTGCTATAGCGTCTGGATGTGACCCATCTTGCGAGAATAAACGGTCTGATTTTACTGTCTATCTATTTTAAAGTAGATATTGTGTATCCGAACCTTCAGGACAGACACATCAGCAACTGGTTCGACCTGCGGCACTGATGGAGCCATAGAAACGTCCTATGTGGTGGCGAAAAGAGTGTATAAATTGTGAATAAACTTTGAAAATCAATTTATTATTGTCACTTTTTTTTCAAAATGCTTTAAAAATGTAGTTTGGGCAAATATTTCTCTTTAATTCAAATGCAAGATTAATTTGAGGGTTTAATTATTTGTGGGAAAGCGACACAGAAATAAATAAACAGCGTTTAGCAAGAATATATACTGCATATATTTAAAGCAATGATTGCATGATTAATGTGTTTTATTAAATACAAAAATACATGTTACATACAGTGGTGGAAGAAGTACTCAGATATGTTACTTAAACAGTGCAAAAATAAAGAAAAGTAAAAAGTACACAGGTATTATCTTAAAAACATACCTAAAGTACTCATTTTACAGGACGGCCCCATTCAGATGAATGCCTATTACTTAATGGAATTAATTGATACTTTGACGATTACATCGCTTAAATATTGCAGCTATATATGTGGGGCTAATTTCAATATAACTTTGTCAATAAAGTGTACGGTATTTGAGTAAATGTACTTTGTTACATTCCACCACTGAGATCATGAAACGTGTCGCTCATAGTGTATTTTAAATCTTTAACACGAGACTGCACATTCTCATGTGGTGCTGGCCAGAGCCCGCTGGTTGCGTTATTGGTAAGCTATTTTCAATATAGGAGGATGATTATCTTCTTCGTTCTGAGGTTTCCTTGGGCATCAAACAGTATGCGAATAAACACCACCAGCGAAACCGCCTGCCGTCTCATTCCTGCTTCTAAATAGGTTTGTATAAAAGATAAATGAGAACAAAAAGAAAAACATTAAAAAAAACAGAAGCAGTGGTTCAGGAAAGGAAAAAAAATTGTGTTTATTTGCACATCAAACCCTGTGTTTGAATGTTTGTTTCTGTGTATCTGCACAAGTTGTACATTACGGTGTGTATGATCCTTGAGGGTTGAACTATACATTAACATTGCCGGCGGGAGCTAGGATGCTATATGGTAGTATGTACTTTAAGGCGCTCTGCATGGAGAAAAGTATCCTCTAATTAAAATGCATAATAACCGTTTACTGTCAGGAGGAAAATTATCTATAGAGAGCCAGCAAAGAAAACCTCATATATGTTATGCCACATAAAACTTCCCTGCAGACTTTGGGGATGAATAAAGCGATATTGAACTGAATATCATACGATGCATTTTACACAGAGGGATACTTACATCTGATTAAGTGTGACGGTGAATATGCTGCATTAAAGACTTTAATAAGAAACACAGTAGCTAAAGAATTTCACATCACGAAGATCAGCCAGAAAGTGTGACAAAATGAGCATTAAAGACTTTATTGGACAGTCGTGGAAAGTAAGCAAGTACGAGTATTTTAATTTGATCATGATACTTTTTATTTGTACAAACAAAACATTATAAAGTCCTGTGCTGTCGATTAAACTGTCCAACATTATAGAAGTTCAAATGTGCTCCGGCTCCACCAGCTGCAACGTCAAAAGGATGCACAAGTACAATACTTTAAGTACATTTTTCTACTTTTCCTTTGTAGATGATGTCCCTGGAGGAGACATCATCTTAAGATAATCAGTAGAATGTATATTCTAGTGATTATCTTTAGAAAACAGTGCTTTCTAGAAGCATTCCTCATTTGTGTTTATATGTAATGTATATACCTACAATTATGTTCAATGTCTTCCCTTTCTTGTTCCTTCTTAATTAGCACGAATACTTAAGCGCGGTCTGCCACGTGAGTGACTCTGTGGTCGTTGCAGTCTGATTGTGTTTATATTTGGGAGGGAAATGACAGGCTGCACTGCGTGGATTATGAGCTCCAACTGCCTTTAAAAAAAACAAAAAAAACATGCGAGACCTTGAGGGCTTCAGAAGGCTCTTTTACACGAGCGTATTCCCAGACACGCCGTGTTTCTCTTTAATTGAGATTCAACAGACACGGGATAACCATAAAAAATAATAATAAATTGCCCCCCCACCCCCGGCGAACAGAAAGTGCTCGGAAATGTTCAAGAAGACGCAAATTGACATGATTTTGTTTCTTGTTTGTGTGTGAGAGTTCGTTACGTAACAACTGGAAGAACATCACTGGCTCTTTCCTTCTCCCGACGGCTATAAATGATGTAGTCGCTGCTCCCCCCCTCCGTAGGAAGTTTTGTTTAAACTCCTTATTTGTCCGCTCAGACAATAAATAGCAGGAGTTACCCTCAGCTTGAGCAGTCCCTCTCTCCCCCTCCGACGCTCAGCATCCATCCGACACCATGTGGACCCGGGACATGGCTCTGATGCTTCTGCTCGCCTGCTGCCTCCGGTCAGCCGAGGCTCAGAGCGAGAGGAGGCAAAACATCTGGGACGATCCCATCACGTTCAAAACCCAGGCCCAGGACTCGTGCACCATGTCAATCACGGGCCAAGGGGAATTCACCAGGCTGAGGCTCTCGTGCCAGAGCAGCAAGCGCTCCTACTGGTGCGAATACGTGGGCAGGCCTTACACCTGCGGCCCTTACAACAAAAACCCTCGCCACTACTTCGTCCAGATGATGTGGGGCCTCAGGAAGCTCCACAACGCCTGCCTGGCTCCGAGGCAGATCACACCTCACATGTGCAGGAAGGCGACCGAAGAGTCTCAAATGGTCTTCTCGTCCGCTTCCTTCCCCCGGTCGAGGCCGGAGGCTTCGGCGAGGACAAGGCCGGCGCCGCAGCCCGGCGGGCCTCGGCCTCCTTGGCCAACCGCACCCACGAGGCCCGGTTCGCAGCCCGGCGGGCCTCGGCCTCCTCGGCCAACCGCACCCACGAGGCCCGGTTCTGCAAGGCAAAGCGTTCGTGTGCCGCCGCGAGCGACGCCCACGGCGAGAGCCGGTCCGCCGCCATCGACGAGCCCCACGGAGAGCAATGCCAAGAGGGTGGCGCAGCGGTACTGCTGGAGGTCACTCCAGGGCATCTGCTCCTACTTCATCGGTTTGGTGGGGCAATAACGCGGGAGGTGAGCTACAGAACTATACGCGTCTTTATGAACACACATCTTTTTTTACGTTGTTTTAGGACTATTCTACGAGTGCTGTGGTTGAATGATAAATCCTGTATATTTTAAATCTAGCTCGCCTCCAGCATTCAGCGGTCTTTTACTTGCTCAAAATATAAATAATGCACATTAATTACAACCGTATATGCATTTCCGCCTCTGCTGTATTCACAGGTTTACCATACTGATGATGATAATTTCTGATATCTGATTAAAGCGGCCCTCGGAGGGAAATTCCAGACCAGCAGTTTGTTCATCTGTGGTAGAAGAGATGGAAGAACTGTAGCTCTCTCTTCAGGGGAAGGGATGGTACTGCTGAGACCGTACAACGTTGGATTCCTCTGTTAACCTGCGTGCATTAAAGCTTAAGAAAACTCTTCCCATCTTAATTATGTAAGAGCAAACTAAATGGCTCACAGAGCAGGCTATGAAATATGTATGAAATGGTACAAACACAACTTTCACTGGTGCACAAACCTGTTTTACGACATATGGACGTGGGGAAAGTACACTGATAACTCACTGGTCATATATTTGTAATTATTTTTGTTTACTTGTATATAATCTACTTGCATCACTTAATATTACTGTCTGATATTAATGATATAATGAATGTGAAAATGATTTTAATAAATGAATGAACATTATTCTCAATTATTTTGTGTCGATAAGCTTGTTTTTATTTCTCCGTCTCGATGAAAGAAGAGAAAAAAAATCATGCAAAATAGTCAAATGAGTTTTTTTAAGTGTTATTTGACAGCAGAAGAGCAGCAATGTTGAAAATAACTGTCGATATGTGTTTTTATTCATCTTCATCATGGTCATCAATAAATAGTGGAATCACCTGCTATTCCGCATTTGGCCTCTCGGTGTCACTGTTGCTTAAATTAAACAGACCACCGAGTTCAATCGGTGGCTTTCTCCTCCAGGGACATCTGGCTTGTTTCAAGATAGGTTCAGGTCATTTTATCTTTTGCACACTGTACTAACAGAAGGTTTAAAACACTAAGAAGTGAAGTTATCATAAAAGCAGGCCGCACTATCGACCGAAACAGATTATTTTTTAGTCCCGATATCTCAACGAAAGTCTAGCGTTCACAAGTTTAAACACACTTTCAAGTTTTCAGTATTTACACATTGCTTGATGTAAAATCTACAAACTAAAACAGAGAGAACATAGTTGAGAAACTGCACAAAACAGTGAGAAAGGATGGCATTATTTTATTTGAGCCAATCAGAATAATTTCCTTAATTTGATTACAATCGTGTGTGTGCGTGTGTGTGTGTGTGTGTGTGTGTGTGTGTGTGCGTGTGTGCGTGTGTGTGTGCGTGTGTGTGTGCGCGTGTGTAAGAAGGGGAGGGCTGATTCTGCAGCAGCGTACTGTGACTGCATGTTTACTGAGACTCTCAGCTTTCACTTGTCGGGACTGAAAACTGAAGTTTACTCTGAAAACTTAAGGTAAGTTTCATCAGTCTGTAATGATCCCTGATTACTAATCATTATAACTTTGTGTGTGTGTGTGTGTGTGTTTGTGTGTGTGTGTGTGGCTGCTACTTACTCCAATGCCTTATTTATTTATATATTACATTATCATTACAGTGAATTAAAATGCCCTTTATGGTACTTGCCTAATTAAATGCATCATGGTTCAAGTTATTTCCCTATTATGTGAAAAGTGTGTGTCTGAGTGGTCATATTGTAGTATTGTTATTTTTTCTTTACATTCAAGGCTATCTTTTAAATCTCAATGCACTGGAATTCTTTTGTCCTCTTTTTTATTCTGATGTATTCCTTCGCAGCTTGTGTTTATCTTCTATTTCATTGAACTCTTTTCAAATTCAATTGGCTTTTAATGTTGTCTTGTGTCTATTTTATACATTGCATTAATTCATGTGTATGTCCTAAAGTGAAGCACTTTAACTTGCAATGAAAGATGCTATTCTAAAAAATGTGCCTTTGGCTTTTTTGTCTAAAATATAGGTATAATAGGGAATTATAAAGATTCTTTTTAAGAAGGGAAATGTAAGGGATTGAAGGTTCTTTATCTAAATATTGATGTGTCCCCCTGCAGGGGGTTCCATGGCTCTCCTCACCAATGTCGCCATCCTGCTGGTCTTGGCCTGTATTTCCCATCAGCTGATGTTGAGCAGCTGCCAGAAGAGCCACGGACGCCGAGGACGAGGGGCGGACAGAGGACATCCCAAGGTCAAGCCGGGGCCGAGGGTGGGCCGCCAATCCAAAGGGGCCCCCGCGCAGCTCCTCAAGGGCAAAATGGTCACCCGAGACAAGTCCGAGTGCACCTGGGCGGCGACGGGCGACGACGTCTTCATCCTCGGCGTGGCCTGCAAGAAGGGGGACAGGAGCTTCGGCTGTGAATACGTCGCCAGGCCGGCTGCCTGTTCCCAGTACGCCTCCAACGTCAAAGTCTACTGGAAGCAGATCGCCAGGGCGCTGAAGAAGCACAAGAGCTTGTGCCAGGACAGCCGCGCCTCGGTCAGGGCGGGCGTGTGCCGGAGAGCTGCCGGAGAGGCTCATTTCCGTCTCCGTAATGCTCAGAGGAAGACTTTCTCACCTTCTGCTGCACCCGGAGCCGTCAAGTCCTGTCAACCCGGTAACAGGAAGCTGGCCGAGGAGCACTGCAACGACTCCTGGTCGAGTTTCTGCACGTTCTTTTTCACCATGGTGCAGGATTATGACTGCTGACAATGTATTCAGCTCTCTGTGCAGTAAAATCAACGCGTATCTTATTATAGTTTATTTAAAAAGGTGTATTACTCCACATTCCTCAGAGCACACTTTTTTTTCTATCTATTCGTTAATGTTCGATTTGTCAAATTTGGGAGACATTTACTTGCTTTTTTAGGAAAATACTTTTAGGCTTTACACAATGTAAGAACAAGAGCCTCTCCATTTGTCTTGACAGCACATCTTCATGTTATTTCATTTTTAAAAAGGCATTTGCTGTCCATCATACTCATACTTCATTAAAAATATAAACCACTCAAACAAAAGGAACCCCGTCTCGTCTTTAATGTCAAAGCTGGACTTCCGTCTTTTTCCCAAAAAAGAAGGTATTCGCTGGGAGATTAGGAGCTGGAGCATGTTGAGCATGGGGCGTTTAACCAGAGGCAGTGTAATTTTGTTTTAGAAATCCTCGGCCTGCATACTTTGGCACCGACAAGCCTCCCGAGTTCACACGAGCTCCACTTGCGAAACCAAAGTGGAGAAGGCAGCAGGGGCCTCGTTCGACAACGGACACCTCACCTGTGCTCTCAGATGAAGTAGTCGTTTTAGTCGTTTTACATGACATCAAATCAACAATATAGTTGCGAGGTTTTCACAAGTTGGGGTTCACGAATGTTTAATAGTGAAATGTGACCATTTATTTAAATAAAAGTATCAATGCCACAGTGTAAAAACACTTGATTACAAGCAGAAGTCCTGCATTCAAAATAAAAGTACTTAACTATTAGCAATAAAATATACTTACAGTATCAAAAGTAAAAGTACTCATGAGTGTCATACTATTGTTTTACTGCATTATTATCATTGATGTATTCATTTGTAAGCAATACTTATATCTTGCGCTGGTCGAGGTGAAGCTAATTTTAAATACTTCATATTCTTTTGGTAGTTTAATGTGTAACAAAGAATTATATGTTTAGCATAAAAAGTCTTAATAAATGTAGTGACGACAATATATTCAAGTACAAATACTTCAGAACTGTACTTATAGACAGTACTTAATGCACTTTACCTTCCAGCACTGCTAATGTTTAAGGAGGTTCATTTCAGGGTTTATTTCTATACGCTCATTGAGAAAGAGTCCCTTGAATCAGTTATTTGTGTGCATGACAAAATATTATTGTTTGTGACCCTAGGGGCAATCAGCCCCTTCAGAATAAAGCTCATCTATATTTTGGCAATTTCCAAAATCCTTGATTGGGGTTAATTGAAGCAAGAAATTCCTCACTTTTCCCCTTTCCGTGGTCCAGAATGTGTATTTGATGATCAAGTAAACCGGACAAATAGTTGATAACAGTGATGTGACATCACATCAGCATTTATATAAAATCACCAGCATCAAGAGCGACGCGTCGGTAACGACGTTCTCCAAACGGGCCGGAACAGATCAGCCTCGGGGGAACACGCTGTGATTTTGAGGCGAGAAAAAAAAAAAAGGCAAATGGCTCTCATTTTTCCTCGATGATTTCATCTCCGTCTCCCGCTGTAACGTAACACATTTTACCCGCAACTGAAATCCATCAAACTTGCGACTCTCAGCAGGTCGCATTCTGGGCTCACGTGGAGGAACCGGCAACGATTAGAGGCGCATTCACAAAATAACTGCGGGGATGCGATGAAGAATAGAAGTGCATTTAGGGAGGAGGTTGTTTTGTTTTTTTTCTCACAAAAAAAAAAGGACGAATTTTTTGAAACACCGGCTGCTCGAGACAAGCAGCTTGTGTGCGATGTGATGCGAAGCAGATGCCATTTCAGAAATCTGAAAAACATTAACATGGATGCCCCGGCTCTGGACCTTCAACTTCTCTCCTCTGGCTCTACCGACTTCCTCTCTGGCACTGACTTAGTGGATTCCTACAACCAGTCCCTGAGCAGTCTTCTGGACCTTCACGCCCCCATAAAATCCAGGTCAGTCTCCTTCTCGCGCTCAGCACCCTGGTACACCTGCGAGCTGCATAAGATGAAGGCTGCTGGGCGTGTCATCGAGCGGCGGCTCAAGACTTCTGGACTGACTGTTCACAAACAGGCATATAGAGAGCACAGGAAGGCCTATGCAGAAGCTCTGAGAGATGCACAGTCCAAGTTTTATTCCACCATTATCAACAACAGCCCCGGTAACTCTAAACAACTTTTCTCTACTGTAAATCATCTTCTCAAACCGCCTCCGCTTGTCCATCCTGAGGCCACTGAGGATAGGTGCAATATGCACATCACTTTTTTCCGACAAAAGGTTGAATACATCCGCTCACACCTCTCTCCGCCACTGCTGTCCTGCCTCTCACAACCACCGACCCACCATCTGAGTTTGTCCAGCCTCTTTGCTCCTTCTCCGTTGTCACACAGGAGGAAGTGGAGGATATGATAAAAATAAACACACACAAAGCCAACCACCTGTGCTCTGGACCCTTTCCCATCAGCTCTCCAAAAGACAAACACCTCTGCCATCTCTCCATTAATCACCAAGATCATAAACCACTCCCTCCTGGCCGTAAAATATCCCATCTGCATTAAAAACCGCTGTCATCAGACCACTACTTAAAAAAAACACCCTGGATCCAGAAGTTTTCTCCAACTACAGGCCCATTTCAAATCTTCCATTTCTGTCCAAAGTTCTGGAAAAAACAGTTGCAGCACAACTTCACGATCACCTCAAAGACAATAACCTTTTTAAGAAGTTTCAGTCTGGTTTCCGCCCTGGCCATAGCACTGAAACAGCCTTGGTCAGGGTCACCAATGACCTCATGATGGCAGCAGATACCGGTTCCCCATCTCTACTCATCCTCCTGGACCTAACAGCTGCTTTTGATACAGTTGACCACAACATCCTCCTTCATCGTCTGAAATACACCATTGGACTCTCTGATAAAATACATAACTGGTTCACCTCATATCTGTCCGACAGAACGGAATACGTTACCCTGGGCAAAGCAAAATCATACACCCACAAGGTCACCTGCGGTGTCCCTCAGGGCTCAGTGCTGGGCCCAATTCTCTTCTCTTCACCCTCTATCTGCTTCCCCTGGGTAATATAATCAGCAGGCATGGGGTATCCTATCACTGCTATGCTGATGACACACAGCTCTATATAAGGACAACCCCCACTTATTCTGCTTTCCACTCTATAGCCACACTCACCACCTGCCTGAAGGACATAGAGGCGTGGATGAAACTCAATTTTCTTCAGCTAAACAGTTCAAAAACAGAAGCCATCCTAGTTGGCACACCACATCAGCTCCGCTCTTCCACCATCAGCTGTATCACCTTCTCCTGTCAAAACGTCCCTCTTTCCACATCTGTCACCAACCTAGGTGTTAAAATGGACCCCAAACTCACTTTTGACACCCACATCAAACACCTCTGCAAGACAGCTTTCTATCACCTCAGGAACATCTTAAAAATGTTCTTGTTTTATTTTTCTGCTCTGTAGCACTTTGAGGTTGTATATATAAAGTGCAATACAAATAAAATGTATTATTATTATATTATTATGCTCGGGGAAGAAAAACGACAAAAAAACACCAATGAATTAAAATAATTTGGTTAACTGACAGAGTTCAAAAATAGTTTCACATTATGCCCCCGACTGTCATTTCAAATGCAACAACCCACGGAAAACAAATATTACGAAGGACATGTGACAAAAGAACATAAAGTAATAGTATGTTAAATAAACAGTGTAGTGCATGTCCCAGTGAGGGAATTGTCGGGGTCACCAAGGCTAAGGGGAGCGTTTTTAGGTGGAAGAACGGCTGCTTTTCATGTTTGTTCTTGTCATCTCCTCCGAATAACACACACTGGGAAAAAAATTAATAAATACCTCCTAGCAGCTCCCGTTAGCCGATAACCGCTACACGTTAAAATGTCATTACTTTTACCAACAATTTGGTTTATAACAACAGAGGGCCCCCGAGGTGTTTAATCTCACATAAATCTTAAAAAACACACTTTTAAATGTGTGCTTTAGAATAGATAAAACAAGAAAGCTAATAAAAATGTGTGCTGTGTTGATCTCAAACACACATAAACCCCGTGCTAGTATAATCACCGCAAACGTGTTACCTACTTTGTGGCTTTCACCGCGATGCGACTACAAAGAGACAAACTTCAACTGCAGGTTTGTGACTCATGGTCTACGTAAAACTGCAGGAGCACAAAACCATGTGAAACAGACACCTTGTGACAACACATGAGCAAAGAGGTCAATTTCAAATGTTTCCAGCCTCCTGGGCTTTCCGCACCACCTGCGTCGGACGCGAATCCCGATGTGTGAAATTGTCCAATTTGGATGTAATTCCAAGAGAGACGCTCGGACTGGAAAAGACATATTGCTGTTGTTACGGGCGGTAGATATACAGGAAGTGACTCTTATCGTTGTTGATGTTGGCTATTCTTCGTAGGCCGAGGCGAAGCATCCTTCCCGAGTGGGCTGTGGATGTTGTGGACTTACAGGTGGCCTGACTGCCTGTGGCTCCTGATTGGCTGAGAGACGTGGGCCTAGCCTCGGTAGAACTAACAGTTTATTAGCGACTCTAAAGGAGATTTGTGTGTGTGCGCGTGTGTGTGTGTGTGTGTGTGTGTGTGCACAACCAGGCTTACACACTCCTATGAAAGGCATTTAAAGAGCTTTCAGCTCGGCGGAGCCATGATTACAAAGAACGGAAGGGAATTAATGAAACGTCACAAATATGACATTGTTAGCGTGAAATGAGACCGATTAGCGTGCTCCGCCGCCGGTGGGTCGGGACCGAGAAAAACCAGCATCCACCAGGACTCAGCATAAACTGGACCGTAACCTGGGGAAGGGGGGGGGGCAAGTCGCTCTTTCAACCAACTGAATCGGAGCGGGGATTATTTAAGTTTATTAAGTTATGTAACCGTCCTGAACTGTGAAAAAAAAAAAAAAAAAAAAGATGCCACTTCATCTCTCTTCATTGGAGCATGACACGTGCCACTGGAGGCTGGTTTACAGCATGTTCCTGCAGTGGAGACGAGCATCCAGCACAGAGCACCAGTGATTTATGGCCACATTAAGGCCGAGTCACTCTTACTGATTAACAAGCGTGCCAACCACCCAGACCGGAGACACGTTATGGCTGTTTTGTATCGTAGCACAAGTGAAGTGAGCATGTTAGCAAAAAGACAAATGAACAGGAGATTTGTTGTTGTTGTTGTTTGCGGTTGCATTGCGAGTGCGGTCGAAATACAATTAATAAACCGTACTCCCTCGATTAAAAAAAAATAATACTGAATCAGACTTTGTGTCCAATCAGGGAATTCCTAAACTCAGCTGGTTTATCTAATATAAAGCAGCAGCCAATACTGCACTTCATTTTCTGAATGCAAAACTTGCAGTTCATGCAAGTTTTAATTTGCATACATGTACTTAACCAATATTCAAGAGTTTTTTTTTTTTGTATAATCTTTAATCCATTAAAAGATGTTTGAAACGGGCGATAATGTTAATATTTGTTACAATGTGTTTGATTTCTGTTTTTTATATGTCATAATCTTGGTTGAAGACATTTAAGTATTAATTAATGAAAGTATTTTGCAGTTGAATACTTAGATTGGTTGAACTAATTCCTCATACTCTATAATCACTAAATATATGTACGTGCGAAGCATTCTTATCTAAAGACATCTTAAAAAAAACTAAATATTACGGGAGATTAACTTGCAATAAAAAAGCTCAGACAGCTACGCCTGTTTCCACCTGAACGACTTTAACCACGAGGTAAAGGTGACGTAAATTACAGTGAAATTGGACGTGTCTGCAGAGAGAGAATGAGCCTCTGAGGGCATGCGGGCCGATACATGAACACATTTTACAACTTCGACCTTCAGGTGTTCTTCCGAATAGGTCACGTCTTGATATGATGAACGTTATGAGAGGCTCGTCATCTGTTCATTCATTTAGGATGAATGTCAAGCTCAGACTGTTCTCACTCACATGTCACTTTAACTTAGCTTTTAAAAATCATAAGAAACTGGTGCGGTTCATGCAGAGATGAAAATGAAGTAATATTCGAATGTCTTCAATCCCAGCGACACTTTGATGGATTCATATCGCTGCAAATCCGCATTTTCAGGGACAAACACTTCTTAAACTCGGAACTTTGTATTAAATTCTAGATCAGACGGAACATTTTCAAGATCTGAAATATATCCGAATGGGCTGAATCACACGGCCGTGTACACAAAACAAGAATTAAGAGACCCGTAAACCAATTTGAATATCATTTTCAATACGCTGTAGTGTTTGAATCCTTTTCAACAAAAAAAAATTAATAAATAAATATTATACACCGTCTTTAGTCCCTGTGAATGTAGAGAAACAGTGAGCTCATTATGAACTGTGCTGCCCCCCTGTGGCGCAACCACAGCAGCGCGAGTTCGTCTCTCCCAATCTATTGATCCAAAGACCCAATTAGTTTGACATCAAGCCTCTTCACGCACACAAAAGACTGATGTCTTTACACGAGACGACAAAATGTCTCGCGGTGTCCCATTACTTATTAAGTCGAAAAAAAACCAGCTGTTCCATTTGAAATTAATGAGAGCGGGAGAGCCGTCGACATGTAAAGTTTTATTAATTCAACACGTGCTGTGAGACCAAACAGACAACTGCAGACATGAAAACTGAGACACGGCAAAAAAAAACTACTCGAAAATGATAATTAATTCAAACACCTACGATACGATCTAAACTGCACCTCTACTCATTATTGAGCCCTTTAAAAATCGCTAATATGAAAGAAAAAACTAAACGTCTTTGAAAGTCAATGCACGCTAACGCCTGTTCGTGCGCAGGTAAGTTAATTGAAGAAAGCCAAATTCAACCTGCTAACAAGCTAAAAAGTCAGAAAGAAAAATCGACAACAAATCAATAACCTTATCTCGGTGCGAGCAGCAGCAAGGTCAGTGTCGCTGGTGGATTCTCTGCGTGCTTATCGCGTTGTTGTTTTTTTTTTCCATTGCAGGTGATGATTGGAGCTGCGTGATTCGTATTGAACTGGGCGGGTTTTAAGCTGCGATTGGGCGGACCAATCCGATCTGAGCAACACCGAGCGCGACGACGACTAAACAACTTTAATCATTCGCACCACAGAGGTAGAGCAAAGCCTTCTGGTAGTCTCCAGTCGTGTCCTCCTGCAACAAACAAAAAACAACAACAACAACACGGACGGAAAGATTTTAATCCATCTTGTAAAATTCTGGTTTCTCTTTACTCGCTAAATAATCTCGATACATCAGAACATAGTTTGAGGAAGGCACTTAGTTTGTTTTGTAGATATATTATAATTTCAAAATGCTCAATGGGTATTTTTTCCAATGACACTTGTACGTCACGCTGTCTCGTTTTGTGCGTATGTGTGTGTGTGTGTGTGTGTGTGTGTGTGTGTGTGTGTGTGTGTGTGTGTGTGTGTGTGCGCTCCTCCTCCCCACATGTCCAAGTGTCCTTGAGCACAGACACACCGAGCCCCAAATTGCTCTCCATTGTCGTAAAAGTGTCCGTCAAACGATTGTAATGCGACGTTGTCTCCACGCCCTTCATGTCCACGGCCTCTATTAGCAAGCTAGCTCAAGTTAGCTAGAGCCGTATAACGCTATGAATACAGAGGCAAGCTACGTAGCGAGCTTTGGTTGTGAGATGTTTTACTTGTAACTGTATTTATTAATGTATCCATCAGTAACAATGTGCATTAATTAACATTAATTCGTCTGCATTCTTCCAAAATGGTTGTTTTTTGTTTTTCATCTGCAGCCTCTTGATATTTCAAAGTGTTAACTTAACTGTTAATAGTAGCATCCTGTACAGAAGACTTTTAAACAGATAATTAATGTGTTTCAAGCTGATAAAAACAATGTGTAGGTTATTGTAAATGAGTAGAATTGATTTTATAGAGCGTTATAATTAAAGGCGAACCCCGGAAGTTAAATTTAACACCTTTTTTCCTGCAATAATCCCAAATCCAATAGTAAAATCCCACTGTTTGTTAAATTGAGGTAAAAAGCGTAACGCTATACACTTAAATATTATGTTGGGGGAAAAAAACGTTTACATTTCTTAACCACAGATCTTATTTCAGGCATCTAAACAATAAACACGTTGACATTATGCATAAATACTGACTCACGACGCTCACTTTGCACCCTTAAGTTATTAAGTTATTGTCGCTATAAATGGAAGGTATCAAACAGTAGCTGTTAGAAAGCTGTTACAGCTGGTAATTATGATGCGATTAATATGAAATTAAGTGAATATAAACATGAATAGTTTCCTTTCTCTTAGCTTGCCGTGGCAGCAAGTGGCTGGCAGTTGTTAATGGCCGCTAATTAGCCTGAAGGGTGAGGAGGCAGGAAGCAGTGAAAACAATGGACTGGTTTCTTTTAAGTGGACATCTTTGACGATCCAGCCCATAAATCCATAATAAAAATATGGATTCAGTTACCTTGAATGGCAGACTTTTGGCAGGTGAAACTAATGACATTAATTATGGCTCTGGCTCACTTCAAAAAGGACCTGTAAGCCACGGCCATGGAAATTAAATACCTGTAAATGGGAGTGCAGCCAGGATTAATGTTATTAGTTACACCTCAAAAAAGAAAAAGAAAAGTCATTAGTATGAAAATGGCCTCACGTGGCGGAAAATATCAATTTGAAGGCAATTGTTGCATTGATGATTGCAATAAAAGAACTATTAATCTATTCAGTATTGGCCTTTTCTCCAGCAGGATGTCAATATCTCTTTACCGCAGGAGCATCTGCCCCCCCCCCCCCCCCCCCCCCTCCCCCTCCGGACTAATTCACTCTGGCTTGTGTGGAAAGCAGAGCAGCATCCTCTCGTCATTTGAAGTAAATAAAAAATCTGCAACTCCCATCGTTGACCCACATGGCGTATCAGCGGCATAACCGTGGTTTCACCCAGCTGGGCGTCTTAAAACATGCAGAGGGAAGGATGAGTTTAGTTTATTCTCAAAAGGATCAGACCCTTTCGGTGCATGTCAAGAGTCTGCGTACCTGGATGGTGGTGTGCAGAGACGCTCCGTAAGTCCTTTTGAAGCTGGCTCTGATGTCCAACATGTCCGCCTCGCTCCTCGACACCATTATCCTCATCAGGGTGCCGTCATCCGTTCCGGCGCGCTAACAAAACGCACCAACAAACCGCGTTTAGCAGCTTAACAGCGTAGAACATCTTTGAACCGGCTCTACGGCGGAAAAGCATATTTTCGTATATATTTTTGGTCCTTAAACGACAGTATTACTGCACAACTGCAAAAGTATTTCTGCAAATCAGTTTTTCAAAACGCACGCTGTTACAGTTTAGAATATAAAATCAATTAGTGGACTCTTTAAAGTTGGCTTGACGTGATGCACAGCAGCGCATCAATCTTCTCGCCTCTTAAAACATTCATTTGAACTGCATTAGCGACTCGACAAGCATTGCAACTGATTATGCATCTCAAATAGGTTTTAAGACTCCTGCCAATTGATTTTTTTTTTCTCCTAATGTATGGAAATTAATTAAATCCAGGAGAAAAAGCACATCTAAAAAAAACACATTATGGAGGAATTGCACATAGATAGCTTTGATGTAAACGTGCATAAACCTAATGTGGTTCTTTGGAGCAATATAGTCCGGACACATGGGGGGGGAAACAGCTCGTCTGGATTCCAGCGCATCTAAAGCTCGCTAATTAACACTTTATATCTCATGTGTTCAACTCGAGTGTAAAAGAAAAACGACTTGCGGTGGTTTTATCTCTCGGAGAGGTGACGCGACCTTCCTCGAGGCTCGTTGAACTGCAAGGCACCAATTAATATAGTTTTGCATTGTTTTTCAACCCGGAAAGTCTCATTTTGAGATGACAAAAGGAAAAAAAACCTCATTAGGAGGTACGGAGAACTCTCGTGTGATACAGTAAAAACACCGACACCTACCCTCATAGATTTATACAGGCCTTCAGCAAAAAACTGTGGGACGCTCCTGGCACATTTCACTGAAAAAAAAAAAAGCCAATTTCAATGTAATGTTAATCTGACATGCTTTTGGTACCGATTACTGCTGAAGTATTAACTCCTGCTCCCGAAATTAATAGCAAATAAAACAGAAATAGAAAATAAAAAAACAGCTATGTAATGACATTTTATTTATGTGATGAAAACGACGGGTTAAAACTCTACGTAGAAAGAAAAAAAAGGCAGCAATCTGGGTGGTGTGATCCGGATCCATCCTTACCGACGGCCAGCAGCAGGTTCTCCAGGTTCCCAGTGGTCTCCCCTTCAACGCTGTCCTCGATGTCAGAGCCGCAGAGCTCCTTGTAGGCATCGAACACTGCGGAGAATGAAGCAACGCCACTACGATAAACCCTGTTCGCCATATTTATAAGTCTGGACCATTAATGTATTTATGGTGACCAGAACATTTTGAGTTTTATTGCAATGGATTCTGCATTTTTATTGATAAATAGTATCGTCGCGTTAGCGCTAGGAGGCTTAATGGTCGAACACGTGTCAAACAGCTTCGGTGCCAATGTTAACAGAATAAATTGAGAGGAGGGGGATTTTAAAACGTGCCGTCGTCAAGACAACCTGGATGTGTGTTCGCCACGCGTTTAATGAATGGATGAATTACACATGAGGCTTATTTCAGTGGCCTCCCGGTGCCTGAAAACATTCCATTCCACTGTATTTTTTTAAAACCAGCTCTATTGATATTCATATTCATGTTCAGGGGACGTGACAATAGAGACAACCACCTTGAGGTGGCGAGCACGTCGTGTTTGAGCGAATGCAAAACGAGACGTCTCTTGATGTATTCCTCGTGCAACGAGTGTGACGCTGGATGAGAGTCATCGGTGTCCTCCCCTCGGCAGAAGTATCGCCGTATGGTTGTTTTGTGGTAAATTAATTTAAGTAAGAAGTTGGAGGATCTCACACATTATCTGTATAATTGTCACTGCAATCTCTTTTTGTTCGCCCAATGCTTTTATTTTATTTGTATTATCTATTTTACTTGCCCAATCCTCCTTATTATGAACGTAAACAACGAACACGGTTATTGTTCACAGATGTTAAGCTCGCAGCTTGTGGACGACTCCGATGTTTTGTCTCTTTTTTTTTTGGTCAAAGCATGAGATTCATAAAAAAAAATTACTTTTTTTCTTTTTTTTTAAAGAAGACGAAGCTTTGATTACAGCACTGCACGTTTTCTTTTATTCTCTTCTTCCCGTGTAAAACACTTTGTTTTAAAAGACAACCAAATGAAATAAGTTCATCGTGATGCATAAAACGTAAACATACGTGTCACTTTTGGCATCGATGCCGTGGGTACATTTTTGGAAGATGCTGGAAACGGACCCATTTTCCTCGTTCGAGGCCTCGTTTGCTTGCGGCCGAGCATGAAGACGCTCGTTGCTGCCGTTTCTTGAGTTTCTTGCTGCTCGAGTTCACCGACTTTAACTTTTCACTAACAAGCCGGAAAACACGTCTCACCAATTTCCTCTCTGACTTTCTCCCGGTTGCAGCGAGACACGGGGTTGTTGTTGATCACACCAATAAACGCTGCAAACACCGTTGTCGTTGTTTTTTGTCGAGCTCTCACCTCGTGTGTCGAAAAGGCCTCCTTTTGTTTTACTTCTTGTGTGAAGACAACAAATTGAAAAGCCAGAATGTACTCTCCATCTTGAGATTTCACCGATGCATTTGGCAGAAACGTGTTATTTAAGTCATTCTATCATTGATTTGAACATGAACCAACCCTGTAAATGCCGTGTGCATTATTTACGTAAAATAATAAACAACAACACCAAGGCAGGCTGATGCCATGCTGTCGTTCGCAAACGTTGGATCTCGCCCTCGACTAAGAAATCGCCCCACCTCCCTCACAGCGACGTTTCAAATGGCACATCAAGCCGGCTCACCTTTCCTGAGGTGCTCTGCGCTTCGGTTGCCAAGAATCGTGATGAATTGTTCCTCGTCTGTGCCAAACTTTCCCTCGCCGGCAGCGTACAAGTCCTGTATTAGCAAAGAGACACACGTTGACACTCTTTTGTTTGTCTCGATTCGTCTTTGTTATGAGAACTTCTGGAAGCCGCGTCCTGTCACCGTGCAGATGTGTTTGGATTGTTTTGTGGTGCAAATTGAGAAAAAGCAATTAATCTACACAATTGATATGTAATTAGATTCAGATCAATTGGGTATTTAGGTGGAATATTAGTAACTTTACTTCCATTTTATGCTACTTTATACTTTTACTTTTTACTCGACTATTTACTTTGGGTTTTTTTTATAACATGTGTATATGACAGTGCTATTCTACTAATCTAGTGTACAAAGTATCAAATTGTCTCCATTAAATGTGCTTACGTGTATTCGTTAGTGCTAAAAACTGAACAATAAAATATCAGTAATAATGTGAAAGGAGCCATTCTGCATGATGAATAATCCTTCTGTACTTTTACTGAAGTAACATTTTGAATTCAGGACTTTTACTAAAAGGGTATTTTCAGCGGTATTTCTTCTTATAAAAGGAACTACTTCTTGATAAAGTTTTACATTCAGATACACGTAACTTAATGTTTACAACGATTAGAGCCCCATTCACAGCTCGGTATAAATGAATTAGCAAAAGGTCTATTCGGAAAAACTAGATGTTCCATTCCCGAAGGTTGACGTACTTTAATTTAATTTATCCTATTGACTGTTCGTCCGAGCTTTCGTGGCCTTTAGCGGCACTTTGGAGAGCAGCCTCACGAATATGATCACGTCCTCAACGTGGTGACATTTCAAAGGAGACGGTGAAAGTACGGTAAGTCCACGACCTGTACAAGGTTTCTCGGGACCTTTTGTTGCATTTTATAAATCACTAAACTGTTACCATAATCATTTAAAGACATTGGTTGTAAAGAAGGAAGGCACAAGAGTTTCAAAAGGTCTCACGGTTGCATTTGTTATTTTTAAATGGCGTGTTCTTGCTTCTTACCTTGGCGTCTTTCTCTACGTTCTCCTCGTCTACTCCCTCCTCCCTGCTGCCCTTCACAGCCGGACAAATGACAAACAGGCAGGTAGAAACACAGACACACCGATGGACAAACATCAGGTCAGCTGTCAACGGAAAGACAACGAGCTCAGAGCTTTCTCTCGACCGAGGTAATCCCTGAAGATGACATAATCTGCTGTATCTCCCGGAACCGAGAATATAAAATTTTCTTTCCGTAAACCAAAACACTAAAACCTAAACCATCTCATGACACGTGCAACGGCATCACCGGAGGACGAAGGGAACTCAAGTCTCTCCAGCAGCGAGCTCTCTGTACCTGCAGGAGGATCACCAGCAGCCTCTGATAGTGACCTGAGGTGTCGCCGCAGATATCTTTCTCCAGCTTTCCGTTGAACTCTGGAGGAAAGAGGGGAAAGATCGCTTACAGTCACGAATGCTTGATATTGACCGTCGTGGGCCGTCCTCCAGTTCTGCAGGAGGTTCTGCAGGAGGTTCTGCAGGAGGTTCTGCAGGACGTTCTGCGGCGGCACGGATCTGATTAGTAGAGTGGTCTTCTCTTTTATCAAATAAACTGGCCTCTTGGCCTCCGGACCTTGTTGCCGTTAAGATGTTAAGAGTCATTCAGGTGTATAAGTGCAGTATGTTCATTGGCTTTGTGCACAAGGGGAAGAAGTCCTCTATATTAGCTTTATAATATAGATACTAGAAATCTATAGACAAACAAAAATAATGTGTCAAGATTTTCTACAATCAAAAGTTCAGCTATTTTTTTTGCATAATCCCATGAAACAATAAAAATACATATTTTTTCTTTAGAATTAAAGTGCGAGTTGATCTAAAATATGTCCAAAATAATACCGTATATGGGAACAAGTCCCCGCTCTAATACTTTCTTCTGGTGTAATACTGTCCACCAGATTTATTTATTTATGTATTTATTTATTTATATATATATATATATATATATATATATATGTATATATATATATATATATATAGATTTATATATATATATATATATATTGATTTATATATATGTATATATATATATGTGTATATATATATATATATACACACATACATATATATATATATATATATATATATATGTGTATATATATATATATTGATTTATATATATATATATATATATATATATATATATATATATATACACACATACATATATATATATATATATATATATATATATATATATATAAAAAAATAAATAAATAATAATAGAGAATCATTAAACCGTATAGAGAAATTCTTCATTTTGGTTTCCTTATTTTGACGGTGGAGTTAAACAGTTTCAACCCGTCGTGTGTTTGCTTTGTTTTCTCTCAATCACGTGCTCTTTTGCACCTGTAACTACGCCCAAATGTGCACCGACACACCCTGAAGTACATTTCACACAGAAAAACAAACAGCCTAACTAACATGCACAGCCATCTTGTTCATCTGCGTGTGTCTCTCTCTCTTTCACAGCTGAGCGACTCACCTTTCTTGTACGCTTTGACGATATCTTTAATCTGTTCGCCGGTCCTGGAGGCCATTATCTCAATCAGTACATCGTCCTCGGTCCCGGCTCCCTGGGAAACCAAACACGATAAGAGCCGACATGGATGTGTGTGTCCTCAGAGCAATCTTTTTGTCCCCCCCCCCCCCCCCCAGTGACCGGAACCGACCGAATCCATGTTGAAGAAAAATGATTGAAGAAAAACTGTATAAATTTGTCTGCAAAACACACTGAAGAGGCGGCTAGAGAAGGAAGACGCTCAGTTGAACGGCTTAAAGCAAAGTCTCCTCTCTTTGCTGTAATTAACCTTCCACAAAAAGAAAAAAGAAACGTCTGACACGCCAAACAAAGGGAGCAGGTGTGATGGGAACGTTGAGGCCGAGTCCTGAATGCTTCGCCTTCACTTTGATTGAACGTTTCCTTTGTGCTGGTAATACAGAAAGTTAATGTGATTAGAGAATAATAAGAACAGAAAAGAAAGAAAGAAAGAGGACGCGGGAGTTTGCTGAACCTCGACTCCTTTCCTGTAAACCTCATGAGCCTTTAGTGCGACATAAATAGCAGCAGGTGGTAAGTATGTGATGCCTCAAAGAAATAAGATCTGAAAGATCAATCATTTCTATAACTATAAAATAAATTGGGTAATAGATCTGCGCCTACAGCGCCGACAATTATGTGTGCGCAGATGGAATACGTCTGCTGGAGCGTGACGTGCTATCCATTTGAGCTGCATAAAAAAAAAAAAAAGGCGCGGTAGATGTGTGGGAAGAGACATCGAATACGCGACGCGGTCCCGTCGCAAAGATCATGAGGCCGCGTTGTATCTCGAGATTGCCGTCTAGAGTCGTCTGCTCACGTGGTAATATGTACATTTCTTATGAAAGTGAAAGCTTGCATGTATTTTTAGTGTAAAGGGGCGAAGTCCCGCCCCCTCCGGTGAACTATCAGGGTATCCCCGGCTCCGCTAGCCAATGTCCATGTGTCACTTGGGCAAGACACTTAACCCCAAAATTGCTCCCGTAGCCGTGTGTGAATAACTGATGTGCAGGTGGAACCTTAGCTCCTCCCATCAGTGTATGAATGGGTGTGAATGTGTATGAATGTGTATGAATGTGTATGAATGTGTTTGAATGGGTGTGAATGGGTGAATGGTGATAAGTAGTGTTAAAGTGCTGTGGTGTACGTACAGGTCCATCCAACCATGAATTACACATATGATGTTTGTCAATAAAAAAAATGTAAAAAAAATTTCAAGTCAAGAAAGTTGCATTGTGTCGTAAAAACTAGTATCAGACTGGGAAAATACGTAATTGAACCCAAAATTCTCGTAAGTGACGCCTGTCCCTGAAGCTATACGATGCCTGTGTGCTTCGTACCAGGATGTGATGAAACCAACAGGGGTCGTGTTCATTCTTTCGCTTCACGAAAAGAACTGCTGGATAAAACACACGGGGTGAGATGACCGTTACCTAGCACGCTAGCAAGCTAAGCTAACACGCTAGCAAGCCGAGGGGAACGCCGCGGTGTTGGTGACGTACATTGTGCGAGGCGAGAGATGTAGTTCTCTTCTCGGTTTTACACAAAACTAAATGGTACTACAACAAACTGGGACTTTCTTGACTTGTAAAATTGTTTTGTTTTTTTACATTGACAGACATAATATTTGTATTTCATGGCACAATTCAAAAGTTCTCTCTCTCTCGCCTCCTCCCCTTGTCATCATTTGGGAGTAATTAGTTCTTCTCTCGTTTACTGCCTGCTAATGTTTTCATTTAGTCACGTGACACAGCCGGTAACACTGTTTCCTGTACACATACACGACTACATGTCAGGAATAACGCACATTATATTATTGGGTTATAATTATTGATGCTTGAACATGAGCACTTTAATGTTGCGGCAGGTTTAAAGTGGAGCTACTCTGTTAGTTTGTGAATTGCTCCCCTTATTTTAACCTAACCTACAATAATATTAACGTAGTGGAGTAAAAAAGTACAATATTTGCCCCTGAAATGTAGCGAATTGAAGTATAGCAGAAAATGGAAATACTCAAGGTAAAATAGTACAGCACTTGAGTAAATATATTTAGTTCTAAATATCAATTTAGTAGCCATTTTAAATGCTATATGACCTCCTGTAGTTTTACAGAAGATGGCTATAAAACATTTAGACGTGTTTTAAATGGCAAATCAACACATGAAACAGGCTTTTCTGCCTCACAGGTGAAACTGATAACATCAATAATGGAGTTCCATCCGAGTGGGCCAATGCCAGGGCACTGGCATTACGCATGCCGGTTTATTGGCAAGGCATTAATGGAAAGGAGCCTTCATCCCTGTTTTGCCTGCTATGAGAAGCTGAAGTCGCTCAGACGACGACTGTCGGAACATCTGTGCACAGACACCTGAATGGGGGGGTTTTCGACTCATTTGCATTGTAAGACCGGCAATTAAGTGGAGCATCTGAGGAAATAATGTCCATTAGTTTACCTTGAGAGCTTTGTGCAGCTGGAGAGCGTCATATGAGGTCGGCGGGGTCATCAACGCCACGATCAGATCCTCAAACAGCCCACCGAGCTCCGATTTCAGTGCACTGACCAGATCCTGATGTGGTGGTGGTGGGGAGGGGGGGAGGGGGGGGGGGGGGGAGTGAGGATTAACGAGCAGAGCAACAGAAACAATGTTAATTCTCTTTGCATTGAACGTCATGTTTTGCGTAACTTGAATGCTTTTAACCGTTAAAATATAAATAGGCGTTAAAGTGACATTTCGCTGCATTGGCCAAATTGTTTAGAGAAATGAGGATCATGGAAAGAAATCTACCCGCAGAAAAGAAAAATATATTTTCCTTGAACACCCAGCTAATCAAGCAGCACATATTCCTCACAGATGGATTTATTGATTTCTGTATGAATGCACATATCGCTGGGGTGCTGCAGGGAGTACGACCCGAGTCAGAGTCGCAGTAAAGAATGAGTAATAACGTCTGTGTGTGTGTGCGTCTGTATACACAAAAATCCTAGGATCTACTGCGCTTGGCCGGTTCAATATACGGTCAAACACTCATCTCTTTAACAGCCCCGCTTGTGAGACCTCTAACAGGTGATCTCTTTTCTCCAGATTGCATAAATCAAATCACATAAAAAGCTTTTAAAATCAAATTCACATAAAAGGGTTTGTCAAAAGAGCAGAAACGACGCACTCCAATAGTCAAATGTTGCAGTGAAATGCAGCAGAGAGATGAGAGCGTGCGCTCTGCAAGAGACACGTGTGACACAATAGACGTGGTTTCTCTCTACCTTTTCAAACCAGTTCTCATTTCAAGTGTTATTGCAAATGAGTATAGTTTGAGGCAGCGTGCGTCTCTTGCAATCACCACATTTTATAGCGTGTAATAGAAGAAATGATACCAAAAAAAAAACAAATTGGCCCATGTTGATAAAACACTGCAATATTCAGAGATATTTTATATTTTCCAGATCTTCTGATGTACCTTGTTTTTTTTTTTCCCTCAAGTTTGCTCATCTATTTATATACTTCAGGGTGCACACGCATTTGCTTTTAATAACTTCCACAGAAAAGCAAATTAACCTTCTTAATTCCACAGATGGTCATAAAAAGAACTTCACAGTGAGAGAAGGAGAGCGTAAAAAAATGACTTTTAAGAAGTTGAGTGGTCAGATTCTTTACTTAAAGGTACTACATAGAGATTGGTGTGTGTGTGTGTGGGGGGGGGATAGAAAATACTTTGTTTACTGCTATATTAATGTTTGGGAATCTCTTATATTGCACCTAAGTAGCAATAAAACAATGCAGAAAAAAAAGTCCTTCATATGTAGAATAAACAGAAGCAATATAAGCAAAATATTCTTTCAAGTGTTGAAAGTAAAAGTACTTGTTCTGCAGGGAAAGAAAATGGCTCCTGTGATTGTGTTTTAGTTTGGTCTTTTAAAGGTGTGTGTGTTACTGCCTCAGTCCAATAAAGGGATGCTGGATAGATAAACGTGCACTTTAGGAGCGCTCTCTGTGCCTTTGAGCCTCATCCAGGTGACATTGAATGAGGAGGACGCAGCGAGACGAGCGACGTGACCTCGAAACCTTTCACCGGCAGTGTGACCGTCGGTCGTCATCGGCTCCGTTTGGTTCCCAGCGGCTCGGCTTACCTTTCCGAAGGCCTTTTTGTACGCGGCCTTAATTTGCTGGCGTTGATCGTTGCTGCGTGCCGACAGAAGCATGAGGACCACGTCTTCATCCGTACCTGCAGGAGTCGAACGAGAACGTTACGTATCGAATACCCTGTGAGCTTCAAACAATCACATGTCTAAATTATATTTTAAAACCCATCATCTAACAGAAGCATGCTCTCCATAGGAAAGCCTAAATTGAGAATAATTTACAGCTTGAAGCCCGGCTGATCTGTAATGAGAGTGCTGACTATCAACAGATGTTGGGTAATCACTTTTCCTCTTATAAAACGCTGCATAGTTACCGTACTCTTATTGTGAAAGGACGACACTGACAATGAAAGAATAGGAGATAACAGGTTGTCAGTAAGGTTGTTTTTTTTTAGCAGGAGAAGCATCATCCGTTTTAATGGCCACACCTTTGAATTAATGGCCGTCCTCGACCCATTGATTTACACTAATGACTGCAGAGCTGCATTTTCATTGCATTTTCTCTCCAATTAAAATAAGATCACTCGAGAGATGGTGTCAAAAGTCAAACTGTTAAAACGTAAAACTAAATTAACCTGAACAGCCATTAAACAAAGACATAAATAATGTGACATTAACCTTTAAATTATTCATCTCTCACAAATGGCCACCGGGTTAACAGACTTCTGACCTTTCGTTGTGTTGGTTTGTGCTCTTTAGTGTCCTAGTAAAGCGTGTATACTTAAACGTAGCATGCTTTTGATAGCCTGAAACAATAAATAAAAATAAACCTGCTGTTGTGATTGTTGACTAATCTTCCCAGTGAACTTTCTTTATTGTATTATTTAAGTGTTTTACACAAAACATGATAGAGCGGTGGCCAAAAGACTTTAATTTTCACTTAAAATATGTCATTTTTCTTTGTTTGGTATCATAACATGCCCGTATTATAACTTTAGTACTAAGCCTGAGTACAAAGATATCAAACTATATTATAACCACCAGTCCACCGCTGTGTACACAATGTAGATATGCTCATCTTTCCTCCATGAGGTATCACATCACATGTGGCAGAACATGGTGAGTGTGAGTCCGGGCAAAAGGCAGACAGCACTGACCGATTCCTTTCATGGCTTTATTGAGGATGTTGGCGTCGTGTTCGGCGTCGAAGTTGACGAAAGGTCTCACGCTGCCTCTGTACGACTGTGAGGGAAGAGAGAGCAAAAACAAACAAAAACAAACAAATGTATATATATATATATATATATATATATATATATATATATATATATATAACTTCTTAGGTTTCTTTGCTGCTAGAAACATTTCATTGCATGTCTCCAATGTAGACGAGAAACTTTCGAAAAAAACGTAATGAAGCGTTTTCTGCACATCTCAATTTAAAGGGCCGGCGTGTAGAATTTAGCAACCAATTAAAAACATTCATGTAGGAGAACTACGGTGGCTGACATGAAAACGCAAATGGCTTTCTCTAGAGGTAATGTTTGGTTTGTCCATTCTGGGCTACTGTAGAAACAATCATTGACCTATATATATATATATATACATATATATATATATATATATATATATATATATATATATATATACATATATATATATACACATATATGGCAATCGTTGTTTGTACAATATCTATATATATATATATGGCAATGGTTGTTTGTACAATATCTATATATATATATATATATATATATATATATATATATATATATATAGGTCAATGGTTGTTTCTATATATATATATATATACTGTATATATATACTGTAGAAATATATAATAATAATAATATATATACAGTATATATACAGTTTATATATATATATATGCTCTTAAATATATATATATATGGCAATGGTTGTTTCAATATATATATATATATATATATATACTGTAGAAATATATAATAATAATAATATATATACAGTATATATATATACAGTTTATATATATATGCTCTTAAATATATATATATATATATGGCAATTGTTGTTTCTACAATATCTATATATATAGGTCAATGGTTGTTTCTATATATATACTGTATATATATATACTGTAGACATATATAATAATAATATATATACAGTATATATCATATATATATTATATATACTGTATATATATTATTATTATTATATATATATAATATATTATTATATGTGTATATATATATATATATATATATATATATATATACACACTGTAGAAACAACTTTCTACAGTTGTGAATAAAAGAGAATCAATTGTTAAATAATATGCAAAGTGTGCTGCTGTGCCTAAAATAAAATAAAGAAGACGGATTTAGTCCTCACTAATGGTATGAGTGCTTCCCTTCCCTCAGAAATAAAACCATGGGCATAAATCATTTTTAAAATATACTGAAAATCACTGCACAGGCCATGTTGGTAGCTGCAACACACACATACTGCTACAGGCCATCAAATCCCACCTGGGTTTGAACGTCATCTCCTGAACTCTGGGGTTAAAAGTGCTTTAAATACGACCTAAATCAAATCTGGCTGCTGCTGCGTTGTGTCACGCAGGTGATTTGTAAAAATGTGTCTCGCTTGGAGATTGTTCTCCATGGAAAATGCAATTTGAAAAAAGAAAAGCAATAACACATCTGCCTTAGCTGCAGCCTTGTAACAGACTCTGAGAATATTGTCGTCTCCTCCTGCTCTCAGTAAAAAGTCTCTCTTTTATTATCTCTTGTATTAGTTTTCAAGAGAACGGCCTCTTCTCGCAACATGACGATGTTAAAGTGTCACTTTACTACAATGTCACAGCATTCATCATTAGACAAAGCACAATAAAACACAATATACCCTTCTTCTTCTTCTTCTTCTTCTTCTTCTTCTTCTTCTTCTTCTTCTTTTACAGTGAAATTAATCATGAGCTATTTAAACTCACATTACTTAACTGGGATGACTCAACCCTTATTGCTCATTAAATGTTCTTTTATTACAGCATTTAGTCTTCCTCTTCTACAAAGACACCAGTGTTTGCAGTCAACACGTCACGATAGCATTGTGGTAACGTTAAGCTGAAACATCTTCACAACTCCGTGGGTGAATTGTCATGCAACGTGGGACGCACAATGCAAGGTCCCCAGAGGATGAATCCCAATTGCTTTTTTATCATCTCCACGTCTACTAGACGGATTGTCTTTTTTCATCCACCGTCACCATAACGCTTTGGGTTCAGGATGAGGCGCCTCAACAACTATTGGATGGATTGCCATGACATTTGGTAAAGGTATTCAAAGTCCCCAGAGGATTGATCGTACTGACTTTGATGATCCTGCACGGCCATCATCAAGTGAAACTTGCACTACCTGCAACACCAATGACGTTCCCATTAGCCTCCGCGGTTCTGTTTTTGGTGCTAACAGAGTTTTCTCCACTGCAGTACCCCTTTAAGAGACTAGCGGCAGGTCCCGAGTCTATTAACTCAAATTTTTTCGAATAAATACATTATGCAAATATAACCAAATATGCAGGAAGTATTTACCATGAAAATGTATGTTAACACGCTAAACTAAGAGAGTTGTGAGCACATGTACAGACTCACAAAGAAACTAGCGTGGCTCCAAACTTTCTAATATTTGCTAAACAATGATTCTTTTCATATTTCCTAATAATTTCCAATCTTTTAATAGTCAAAACTCTCTACGGATGCTTTCTCATGATTTTCTTTCTACATTGAGCATCAATAAGTCCTCTTTCCTCTCACAGTCACGATAGTTTTTAATGGGTCTATTAAACAAAATGGAGACGACAGTAGAGTAAATAGTCAATGCTAATCTCAAAAGGAGAATGAATATTATATGAACTTTTTAAGATGCCATCTGTCTCCCAACTGTACGTGGATGTAATTCAAACCCGCAATAGACACGGCGTACCTGCTGTTTCCATGCACAAGATAATACGATACGATACAAATTAGACCCCTGTCATCAGATTCTTAATCCCTTTACTTCTCATTCAACTCGTGTGCATATATATATATATATATATATATATATATATATACGACAAGTCTGGCATCTCTCACCCAGCTCGAGAGGATGGAATCAGATCAAGGATATCGAATGAAGCTGACCCTTTTTTTTTCTTTTGTGCCAATGTGAGTAGACTGCGTTTTGTGCAGCGGCTGATGTTTTATTAATGAGTGTATTGTCGCAGAAGGTACCGTCAGTTAATTAGGTATCGTCCAGAAGTGTGGAAATGACGATCTAGTGAAATTACAATTTTCTGAAAATATCTATATATAAATATAAGCATCTAGAGTTGCGTGTAACTCAAAGGCTGGTGCTGACAGTTCTTTGTGTTGCGTATTGTTTAAGACTGATCGTGTAGATCAGTGTGGCTTCAAAACATATGAATCGGTTCAGGCGCCGGCAACACAAGCTGCAAAACAAAGTTGTTTCTTGGTCTTTCTCAAATATTTTACTTCAGCATACTTTGATAATAATTCATTTTTTTTTAAAAACAACTCACCATCCTTTTTATGCTGATTGCAGACAAACCGCCGTAAACTGAAAGAAAGAGGAACAGATTCCTGGTTTAGTAGTGATGATTGAGTGGTGACTGCTGTACTTAAGTATAAAGTCAATGTATTTGTACTTTACTTAAGTATTTCTATTTCATGGAACTTTTACACTTCTACTCAATTAAACCTTACAGGGGAATACTGTGCTTTTTTACTGCAGCGTCAGTTACTTTTCAGATTCACGTGTTTTTCAGAATTTGCTGATTTTGAATTGTATATGTTTGTAATAAACTGAAGGATATGGTTTTCCTTTACGAAGTGAGCAAATTCTCCTATTAAGCTAAATGAGCCAAGAGTAAATGAGTTCAAATTGAACAGTGAAACATCTCCAACGGTGATGCAGCAGTAATATTACTCCAGAAACATCATATATAATAGTAAAAACACTAACAGGGAACATTTCACTGCACAAAAGATACTTTTTAAATGTCATACTAGCTGATAATACTTACTTAATAGTACTTTTACTTCTAGTGCAGTATATGCTTACCAACAGGTGTGTGTCCTCTCTCTGTGGCTCAGGTGGGTGCTCGTTACTTTCTGATCTCTTCTCCCGTGGGTGGCTGCGGCGTCAAATGGAAGATCCTGACGCGCATGCACTCCGCTGCTTTGTGTGACCTTCAAAAAAGAGTGCCGGGGGTCAAACGTGTCTCCAGAAGTGAGTGTCCACATGGCCCAGAGGGCTTGACGCTTTCAATGGAACTGCGTTGCGAGGCAACAGCTCGGTGCTGTGTTTACTTCCTGTCAGCTGATGTCGTCCACATCCACTGCAACCCGAGGAGCCAATATATCATTTATAGGGTCTGTCGGTGACAGGGGAATGAAACCGGGGACGCATTGTGGTGTATTTCAACATGTCATCATCCTCTTATTGTGTTAATTTAATGAGAAAGTTGTTTCCACAAGCGTTAAACAATCATCCCCCTTAAAGATGCAGTGTGGAGGATGTGGTGACATCTAGTGGTGAGGTTGCAGATTGCAACTGAAACTACTCCTGTGTGCCCACGAATTATTAATACCTAAATATAAAATACAAAAAAAAAGACCTGTGACCTATGTTATATAGTAGTAGTTTAATTTATAAAAATGATATATATATATATTGTTTGTAAAATCCTAATTTGTAAAGTACCTTTATTTGTTAAACAAATGTCAGACTGAAAGTACAACTTGTTGAAGTTTAATAAAAAAAGCACAAGTACCTAAAATGTGTGCTTATGAGATAATGTCCCTACTTAATTATATGAATATGTGAGTGAGGTTGTCATATTTTTGAATTAGGTAACTTTTACTTTTTGCCCTTAATGTCCTTCACTTTATCTTGAATTTCTGAGGAAACCCCGTTTCAAAGCGTGGTGAAACGTGTCTCCGTGGCAGACCGGAGACAAGCAGGAGATACCGGATAGGAGCGAAGGGATCGCTGGCGCTCGGCTCAGCTCACATATCACCACCGCCGTCCTCTTTAATTAAAGTGAGCACCTGTGAGTAGACGAGGGTGTGAACACCATCTCTCGGTTATCCAGTTACGGATGCTGGAGCCAATTTCCCTTAATTGCAATAAAACGAGCAGCTTAGAACAAATTAATCAGTTTAAATTGTCGATTTTTGGAGTCTGCTATTTTTATTTTAATTTATTGGATATATAGCTTGCTGCTGCTACAAAGAAAGTTCCCCCTGGGGATAAATAAAGTATATCTAATCTAATCTTAATTAACACATGTTTTGCTTGAACATGTCTCCATCACGAATTCCCAAAATGCGAGTTATTTATTTAATATATTTATTTTAATACTGTAGTATTGCTGCTACTACTTTCAGTTCCATATGTCGTGATGGATTTTCACATATTTTTTTGGGAGGTTGAGTGAGGTTGACTATTGAATAAACACCAACCTACCAACCATCTTCTTCATCAGCAACAAACTTAACAAATTATGTGAAGAAGGCAACAAATACAGGAGGGGGGGGGGGTCTTCATGGAATGCATTACGGAAAGAAAAACTAATCTATCAATCTACCATCAATAAATAAGTTATTTAAAAACAAAACTCTCTTGCATTTGCACTCGGCTAAGCTACACCATTGCCTACGGTTGCCTATACCCCTCTGCTAGGGCAACGGCTTTGGTCCAAGATTACTTCCTGTCAACTTCTGTATTAACAGGAAATGCAACAGGAAACACAAAGGGTCCATTTAAAAATGTTTACGTCGTTCATTTTCAAAGTTATGTAGACGTTTTCAGAACATTCGAAAAGGGTCCCTTTTGTATTTCCTGCTGCGTTTGTGTGTCAATGCATTTCGGCAGACAGGAAGTAAACTTCCCGACTAAAGCTGTTGCCGTGGCAACAGAGTGGCAATGAAAAGGTCGACGTGTTCTTTTGGAGAACGGCATGTTTGCTGTTGCCTTGTAAACAGGGGCTTGCGTAAGTGAATAAAATCTCATTAGAGCACACACAAATACCACCGTACCTCTTATGAGGAGACTTTGTAGAGAGGTGGGATTGCTTCTGAAGACCGACGTTTAAAATAAAATAAATTTCAAATCAGTGAGGCGGCAAACTGCCGACTATCCCTCCTGCTATCGTCCCCGAGATGTCAGCTTCCAAACTAAATCACTGTGAGTTCTTAGTCATTTGTGAGCGCACAGCGCCACGGGACAGCCAGACAGAGCTGAGGACGTCTCCATTCGTCTGGTGCCGACATGCCGGACAATAAGCGCTGTCATCAATCAACGGGCCTCCCCCGGTCGCCACTAATGGGCTCGGTTCGTTATCTCCCTCGGCGCTGAGGGCAGACGTCATCAAATGCAAATATCACCTCATGGCCCCTTTGAGGGCGTCCACAAAAAAGCACAGGGATCTGAGAGAGTAATAGCGATGCCATTAAGAACAAGTGTAGCTTCAGACTGAGAGTCATGAGTGGAGTTTTTCTGTTCTTCTATTTTCCCTTGCGGCCATTTTGAATACAAGATCAGCATTCCCTGAATTAGTCAGCAGTATTAGCTGCTCCAGCAGTAACTACCTGGAGTTGGTAGGCCGATAGCCTGCAGACTGTTTGCGGTTTTAGACTACGTTTCGGGTCAGAACACATACACAGTATGCTATATGTTTGGAGATGGATTAGCACATGTTGTCAGTTCGAAAAAAAACATGTGCGATTAGTTTTCTCGCCGAGAGTTAGGAAAAGATCGATATCTCATCAAATTCTCTGAGAGAAAGCAAGTTTCCAAAGTGTAATGATCTGATTCAATGTTGCAACCTCCCCCCCCCCCCAGACACCGACATATTTATGATGAACTCAGCATTGCAAACACCTCGACGCGTGTGCTGTATTCACAAACATATGGCACTGCCTTTATTAGAGGAAGATTGAGACGCCACGAATGGTCAAGCAGTGATCGGAGGAAACCATTTCAGCTCACGACAGAGGAGATAAACATGCAGTCACGGGATCCATCTGCACAATGCCAGACCTCATTAATCTGCAGGTCTTTTGCTGAAGGCAGCCAAAGTCTGAAAGAACCGACTGAGGAGAAGAACATCAAGATTTTGAGATAGGGAAGAGTTTTAAGACCGACCATTAAAAGAAAGGGGAATGGTTCCACATTTTGGTAAATACATCTAGCTTTCGTGCCAAGAATTACACGAGCGGATTGATACCCTGTCACGTCTTTACACCTTACATTGATTAGCTTAGCACAAAAACAGCTAGCTGGCCTGGGTCTGTCTCGAGTGGACAAATCTAGCTAATTATCACGTTTTACATTTGCATTTGTGTGCATATTAAACAAAGGAGATAACATGTTAATTGGTGAGCTTTAAATGTGCTGGTAGTTAGCTTTTGTTAGCTTCAGACTGAGCCAAGCGAGATGTTTCCCCCTGTTTTCGGTCTTTATGCTAAACTAAGCTAGCTGTTTCCCCCTGTTTCCAGTCTTTATGCTAAGGTAAGCTAGCTGTTTCCCCGTTTCCAGTCTTTATGCTAAGCTAAGCTAGCTGTTTGCCTCTGTTTTCAGTCTTTATGCTAAGCTAAGATAGTTGTTTCCCCGTTTCCAGTCTTTATGATAAGCTAAGACGGCTGTTTCCCCCTGTTTTCAGTCTTTATGCTAAGCTAAGCAATACAGCTGCTATTTCTGAAACTATTATTTTGAAAGAGAAGCCACGAAAACATCCAAAGAAAGTAGATGCTTTAAAATGGATTGATAGGCTGCATTACAGAAAAGGATGTTTTAAGAAAGTGTCTTGTCCAAATAATAATAATAGTTAGTTTACACCCTTTTCTGAAACGTTAACGCAGCTGAGGCATCACACCCAGAAGCACCATGTTTGTGTTATTGTGCTGCTCTTTTAAGAAATCAGCTGTCGATGTGTAATGAACACGCTTCCTTCGGGGCTATTGATTCCTCTCAGACTATTCAATCAAAGACAGCCCGGCCACCTCTGAGTAATGATGAAAGAAAACGATAAGCACAGAGGGAAAAGCACCAAACTCCCCTACCTGTGTATAATAAACACTTGTAACCTGAGAAATTAGCCTTGGCATGTTATTATCCTTTTGCCTTTAGCCTCATTTACTTTGGACCCCAACATGGACACATGGGGGGAAGTTGAGAAAACTAAGTGGCACACAGCACTCCTTTCATTTATCTCATCTCTGGCATATCCTCAATATCCCTCCTGCCAGTTCACCACTGAGATGAGAGGAGTGCAAATTTCCCTCCTGAATGCATTGCTTTAATCAGCATGAATCAAGATGCAGATTGAATCTTTGCTTGTGCTTTTTATGCAGCAATTTAGATATTTGACCTCGGTTGAGAGATGAAAAATAGAAACAGTGGATTTAAAACAGTATAATATTGATAGGACTCACTATTTAGTGCATAATAGAGACATTATATAATGGGGGGGAAGATAAAGCTATGACAAGAACAGACAGTGGTTTCTATAAATACAAACATGAACAGGTTTTATTATGAGACAGAATATTGAGTCCAAAACAAGTCATTTTTGTTGTTCTTACATTAATTTGCAAAGCACTCCGAGCCTCAGTCCCGGCACAACTGTCCCCCTTTTTTCACAACACGTGGTGCAACCTCTGCTCAAAGCAGGGCTGCCTGAAAGAGCGGACGGGCTGCAGCGAGGATTTCATCACCGAGTTACTCAGCTGCTTGAGGAGCATCCAGAGGAGGAGCAGCATCAGCACCAGGAGTCCGAGGAGAATCCCCACGTACAAGCTCAGGTTCCAGCCCCAGTCCAGCGGCAGGGGCAGCGAGGTGGACGCTACCAGAAATTTTCTGGGGGCAGGCATGGATGTAAGGTAGCAAAAAACAAACACTTGGATCTTCTCAGGGGTTACGCAGATGCTGTGCCGTAGCTGCCATTCAACAAGTATCCAGTTGGCTACTCAAAATAATTCCCATGGTTTAATCCTCCAGTTAGGCGTCAACGCAAACCTGATGGTGTGCATGGTCCGAGCAGTGCATTCTGGAGATGAAATGGAAATCCTTCTGCAGCTGGGCTGTGCTTCCCCTCTCCCGTCTGGCTACGCGCACAAAGCCAGCCTCCCAATTTATCAGGGGAGTGAGGTAGAGAGAGAATGATTTCTACGCCACCGGCTGCCTTTTTCACTTGAGAAAATGTAATGAAGTAAAGAAACATTTAATTTAGCTGATGCTTTTATACAAAACTACTTACAATCGTGTCGCGCTCAAGGACACGATGACTAGCAGAGGTGGGGATCAAACCGCCGACACTGTGAAAAACCGGAGCTGGCCAAACAATGTACAAACTGATAAAGATTCCCCTTTGTCGGCACATGGTTGTTTGCCAGTCATTTATTTCAAATTTTGTATAGCCCAAAAACCACAAGTTTGCCTCAGGGCTTTACAATATGCATATGACATCCGGTCCCGGGACCTTTGGTTTGTTTTTCTTTAAGCATATGACCGTTTTGAGACAAGCGGCTTTAATAAATCAGTTCTTGTGGAAACCGATTCACAGAAGTCAATTGATTAAATTAAATCACTTATTTCAATGCCCCTTAGATATATAAAATGTAGTCTTGGCCACGTCATTATGAATTTAACTGAACTAAGCAAAGAAATTTAAAGCACAAGCGGTGCATTTTCTGCAATAAAGCATTAGTGTGGCTTCTGTAGTTAACTTGATAGAGCAAACGACCAGTGAAGTATACAGGTCACTCAGCTTGGCCTTTCAACCCTCAAGGCACCTTATGTCAAACTACTGACTAAACAAAGCTTGTAAAAGTCTAGTTTTCCAGACCAGAATCACCACTTTGTTAAAAGTCTTTAAGAACCAAAACTGGTCCTCTGCTGCCCCCGTGAGCACATAAAGACAGAGACATGAAGTCTTACTTTAAATGAATTTTATTTACAAGAGCCATTTTTACAGTGCAGTTGGTGCCTTGAAAAAGCTGTTATATACCTCCAAGACAATGTAATTAGACAGCAGACTCCATTACAGACAAAAATGTACTTTAATGTGCATCCCATGAGGCCCTAAAGGTTGCACCTCTCAAGATGAACCAGCAACAATAACTGCCATCAACTTAACCTTTTTAAAAAATTGGGTTTTAGTACATCGCAAGTCTATCGGAGTTCTCGACACTGTAGAGCAAAGACGAGGGTTTTTGTCTGTGATTAGTAAAACTGCTTGATTAGCCAACACGACTGTAGTATCTGGTATGAATGTCAAGATTGAGTATATAAAAATACCGTAAAAACTCTAAACATTGAACGCTACTCCAAGAAGAGCAGGCCATGTCATTTAAATTGTGAAACACATCATTTAAAAAAGAAAAATCTTAATGTCTGACACGGGTACAAAACTCTACATTACAAGGGAGGGCAAAAAAAAAAAAAAAAGAAGTTAGTTCAGCAGCAATTTAGATGGAGCGTCGATGAGGGAAACATCAGAGTATCTGGAAGAGAAACAAACTCCTTTAGAACACGTGCTAGATTGCCTCAAACGCTGACAAAGATTAATTACGAGCAGCAAACGTACTTGGGGCCCTTGTACTTCTCCCGAACAGACTGCTGAGCATGCTGCGCAGCGCTGAGGAAGGTTTGGTGCAGATCCTCGACACATGGCATCAGCTCTTCAAGCGAGTAGCCGGTCATCTCCGTCATGGACTTGGGCTGAGGAGGAGACAACCGGAGTCATCTCGAATGTTTTGCACAAGACCACAGTAACGAATTCAGGCTTCCAAACATCCTTTAGATAAAATAAAACTCCTCCATTTAGACCATTCTCTCAAACTTACCCATGAGCCGCCAGTCACAGTGTGGTTTGCCAGAGTGTAGGCTGCAGCAGCTGTATGTGACGGGAGGTACTTCAGGAAGGGATCCGAATCGACCAGACTGAGCTCCCCGAGATACTGAAACACAAAAGCAAATTCAGAGATTGATCTGATGCACTTTGCTTGAATATTCTTCAATGTGCCAAAGAGGCACGCACACTTTTAAATGCGTTGCTCACCATTGACAGGCTCTCCACTTGTTTGTTAACAGAATGGTGAAGGAAGTACTGGGTGAGAAACTGGGTGATGGTTGGTGCGGCCAGATCAAAGGAGAGCACTTTAAGCACCAGGTGCTCCATTCTTAACACTTGCTTCTTGGTGTAGGTATCATCCGTGATGTAGACAAACTCTGCCACCTCCGGAGGATAGATCTCCTCAAATTTCCTGCATTAGACCATTTTAAAATAGTTACTCACACAGCAGGAAAGACTACCTTGAACATGCACTTTGTAATTTAAGTAGCTGGACTGAATATAATGGTGACGTACGAAGCCAACAGCATGGCAGCAGTCCCAACCAGCTGAAGTTTCCCCCTCAGGACAGACATGGAGGAGAGGAAGCGATCGATGTAGTTTACAGCCAGATAAAGGGTCTCATTCTGGAGCTTGTACTCTTCTCCAACCTCGACCAGCCAGTCCACCAGGATGGCCCTCATGCTGTTTGTGATGTCAGGCTGCTTCTTCATGTAGCCGGCTTTGGGTCTGGTTTTTACCTGTGGAGGATCTGCGTGTTATTTAAGAAATATACTTGCAGGCAAAGCCATGTACTTTAGATAAAGTGCATTTTGAGAAGAGCCTTATGACAAGTATATTTGAACTTAAGACGCAGCTGAACAAATTGTTCAAGTCTGTAGCATTTTGCTCCATTTCTCACCTCCATGTCCCTCAGGTATGTGTGGATTTCAGCAGCATACTCTGGAACTTCATTTGCATCCACTGGTTTATCCTCTCCCTCAACCACAGACATGTCCATTGGAGAGTCTGAGGAAAGAAATAAAGTTATATACTTTATACAAGAAAAAAATGTGTCTTCAACAGCAATTTCTATAAAGAACTGCATCGTAAATTTGGGAGCTTAAAGAGGCCAAGAGGTGTAATAGAACAAATCAGACATTTTGCCAGGTATACACAACCCACCAAAGCTGAGATCCATATCAATGGTTGCCAGGGGCTGTCGGAGCTTTGCCACAGCATTAATCGTTTCAGAGATGGCCTTGGCTTTGACAGCATCGACAAGCTGTGGCTTCTTGATGCAGGTGCCATCGGGCTCATCCACATGGATCTGGAAAGCGGGCTGCTTGGCGGCGGGCTTCTCCGTGCAGCTTTTGCCCAAGTCTTCATTTTTGCACGACAAGGTCTGTGACGACTCCTGGAAGCAGAACACAAGGTTAGTTAAGATTTGTCCCACTGAAGGGTTATTATTTTTGCAGGAGGAAAAAGAAAAAAGCAGAAAATTAAAAAAAATGCATGCTGGGGGATATAATTCAATGTTCAGTGATAAAAGAAATTTGAACCATGAGCTTGAACAACGTGGCAACCAAGGTGGTTTATTTTGTAAAAAGACAGGGGCAACTATTGCACAAGAGGCATGTTAAACTATAATCTGCTGCACTCAGAAACTAGTATGTTAAGGATGTCAGAGCACTTGTTTTACATCCCATAACTAGTGTAATCACTAGAAAGCGAGATAAACGTACACATAACAGATCAGGGCAAATATGTGAGTTACGAAAACCGGTCGGTGTGCTGGTTAATTTAAGCAGTTGAAACTAGTATTAAATGTATCACTTAATGCGATGTGAAAATGGCGGACAATCAGGGTAACAGAGTAAATTTAAAGCTACATTGCATTTGTTTGAAAACGTATTTAAAAAAAAAAAAGGAACAGATGCGAGTGATTTTAACGGTCAAGATAACTAAATGAGTTGCCTCCAAATACAACAATGCCCCTCCATCTTAACCAGTTATCAGCAGACACTAGCACGAGCCCTTTAGCACCAGTTGTCCCAAACTGACCTGTTTCGTGGCGCGCTGGTTCTGAGCTTTGCTCCGGTGGTTGTTCTGCAGGGCTCCCAGGACGGTTCTGCTGCTGCCGGTCGCTTGTTTCGGGGGAAGGTTCTCTTGGTTCTCGCTCGGACCAGCTCTGGGTTTCAGGGAGCCCCTCAGTCTTGACAGCATATTCTCCTGGTTGTGAAGCTCGCTAGCCACGCTAGCTTGGCCTCGGTTAGCGCCAGCCATGGTGCCACTCAAGGAACGATCTAACTTGTATCCGTTTGCCTTTAAAAGGCTAGTACTACAGCTGAGTTGCACACTGCGTGTATATATAAATATAAACCTCAAGTGGGTTAAGATAATCGCGTGTGGACGGTTATAGGGAGGCTAGCATTAGCTGCTACCTTGCTGGAGCAGGTTAAACTACGCCGTTGATATGGCAACGACTCTATAATCCACACAAAAAGCCCAGTTGTTGGGTACAGGCTTCACGAGAGGTTTAAACGTGCTCGTAATTTGTCTCGAAGTTACTACCAACCTGCAGCAGAGCCAGCTAGCCTCAGTCCATTTACACGGGAACATGCATAACAGACATTGCTTTCTCTCAGTTCAAGTAGCCCGCGAGGATTGAAACGGACCAATCACGGGTCACGCCGGGAGTGACGGCGCCGGAAGTACGGGAGCCCAAGAGGGCATTACGCGACATCACGCTCGCCTGATTGCAAATTCAAACCCGGTTTGACAGAATTTCACTGTGGAAGTCGCAAAATGTTATAACAGCTGCAGGAAGTACTCAGAGCTTTCAGTTTGGTATTGTTATTGTTGCGATACCACTGGAACAAGTAGAAGTCTTGTATTCATATTATTAGCATCAAAATATGTAATAATACTCATTGTACAGAATGGAGTACTCATCATATGCATGACAACCCTGGATTATAATTATTAATGCATTATTAATGCTTTGCTCATTTTAATTACTTTATATACTGTTGGCTGGCTTAATTTATAGAAATATATCATAATATATTAGTTGATTTACATTTTGTATTAACAGATTTAATTGAATATTAAGGCAACATTTCAATTTTGGTTCAGGAGTAAACAGTTATATATATATATATATATATATTTATTTACATTTAGTGAGGTGGAAATCCTCAAATGAAGTATTAGCTGTAATGCAGTGCTGTGTCACCTTATGTCTGGTTCTTGGAAGTTTATAAATTAAAATAATTGTCAAGAGGATACAGATAAATAAGGAAACATAAATACATTTAACAATCAATTGATTGCAGATGTAATCATTTAATGAATGAGACTTAAGTATGTGGTTTTGAAAAAGAATATCTCATGGTGTCTTATGAGCTTTTCCTTCATGTAGAATTTCATATTTTCAGCCCCTTGAATGATACATATTACAAAAGGTTACAAATAACCTGACGTTTTTATTACAACAGGGGGTACTCACAGTGCTATGATAATTATTATATAAAAACATACATTCTCTGGCTTACGTTGGGTCACATTTGGTCAAATTTCAAACCCTAACCGAAGCTTGGTCACTAATAAAAAGAGGAACCTGCATTATCCTGGCAAACTTGTATTGGTTTATTAATTACCAACCTTGATTTTAGATGCTATCAAAATATATTATCCATATTTAAATATTTTACACCATTTTTATCACAAAATAAAGAGCTAAATGACAGTATTACAACATAACATTGACACAGCTATCAACTACCACGCTGTTGTATTTACAATACAAAAGTAGCACAAATAAAAACACTCAAAAACAAGTAAATAAATACCCTCTGATTGACAGGACATCATGCCTCATTGAAAAAGTCTAACAGAGAATTTAAGTCATAATTGTCGAGTATCTCCAGCAACGAGGACACTTTGGTTTTCACGTTCTGGCCTTTAAACTTGAATTTGTCGATGAAGAGGTCTGTGATCATTCCTACGGGAAATAAAGAAAACAAAACAACGAGTTACCACCAGCCAACGAGCTCTTCTTCACAATGTCAGGCTCATGTTGTACAACTTAATACAAAAATAATAAAAAAAGATACATGGAAGGGAGGAAGGAAAACAAGTTTAGGGAAAGTGTCTCTGGACATGAGTGTCGGCGGAAATACCATATTGTCTTGATTTATCTTATTATTATGTATTGTCAAACTGGGCGGCCATGTCACACCTTTCTCAATAAGATTGACATAATCCAAAATAATTTCTTAAGTGATTATCTTTATAAAGTTGGGACTCATCTGCTCTTCTCTTCTCTTCTAAAAAGACAAATCTCTATCGTTATTTTATGTGACCATATAAATATATAGTCCTCTATACATATATATACACATATATATACACACATACATACATATATATACATATATATATATATATATATATATATATATATATACATACATACATATATATATATATACACATACATACATACATACATACATATATATATATATATATATATATACACATACATACATACATACATACATATATATATATATATATATATATACACACATACATACATATATATATATATATATATATATATATATATATATATAAATATATATATATATATATATATATATATATATATGTATAGAAGATTATGTCTTTGGAACAACCATCACTACAATCAATTTTTACATTATCGTAATAAAAAAAACATTCAAAGAAGGACATTAATTAGCTAAATATTATACACATTTAAATGAATCTTAACTGGTGAACATAAACTTTTCTATTTAATTGTACGTTATATATCAATGTTTTGTATTCCTGCTGCAATGTTTGTTTTAATCTTTTCATCGTTTAAGTACGAGTATTGATATCTAAATCGGGGAGGTATTTTTATGAGCCATTTTCTTTAACTTTTAACCTCTTCTGCACAAACTTTCTCTGACGTCTTTTTTGTTTACGTGTATATGTGCAAATAGAGAAACCATGCTGCACCATAAAGCCTCTCGAGGTGCGCTGGCTGCTTCTTGTACTCCTCGAGGAGACTGGCAGACTCATCCAAGATGTTGCGATACTCTGGGATGAGGAAGTCGGGGTTCCCCTCATGAACCTGAAGCTCCTGCCGATCAGGGAAATCAGAGAGGAAGTGAGGTGGAGGTCAGTAAGAAATAAACAAAATCATTTCAAGAGCCCTGAAAAGAAACGTGTGAGAACTTGAAGCGTTGAACTGAAGGTGGGCTCGAGGACACAGTGAATGTGTTGAACCACTAAATGACTCTTGAGGGTGGATTTCTCCTTTTAAGACGACATATTCAACCATTACGTACTTTAAGTGCATCGATAAGCTGAACCTTTCGAGCCAACAGCAGCTGGTACTCCAGCTTTGGATGTATCATCTTCAGAGTGTGGCTCACGGAGTCATCATTGATATCTGGAAGATTAACAAACAAACAAACAAACAAACAAACAACACAGTTAGTTTAACAGGATTTAATTCGCTAGAGATTATTTCCTGAATGTTTTTGTCAGATGAAAAATCACCAAAAAGAAATTATAATAGCGCACTCACCATATGAAATGTTCAGATTCATTTTTCTCTTGGTGGCTTCTTTAGAGAGAACATCACTCAGTATGGAGATCGTAGAGACGTTGTCCGACTTGAAGTGACCTTCACCTTTGCTAAAATGACAAATTCAGAAAAAACACACTTTTGATTCAGTAGATTATGACACACATCCCAGTCAAATCAGTGGAAATAATATATAAAAACACAAAGAAAACATTTCTAGGGGCTTCAGAAAGGTTATAAAATGTCACAACCCCTTGTCAGTTATGTCATAATCCCTACAAATGTATATGCAATTTTTAGAAGAAGACCCTTTATACTCTTGTATTTACCAGTAGGTGGCTTCAAGCTGCGTCCCAAGAAAAGTGTTATGGAAATAGAAAGTGATGCTCTCTCCTGCTGGCGTTTTCTCAGGCACCTCTGGCAGACAGAAGACCACCCAGGAGTGGATCTCAGCAAAACTGAACTGTCCCACCAGACTGAGCCTGTTCATGGGCCTGTGTGGCAGACCGAGGGACAAATAAGATATGTATTTTGTAAGGTTGAAATCAGTACAACCGATAGAAGATAACAATGTCACATCGAGTTCATGTTCTTGAGTTAAAGTCTTTTACCTTTCTTGGTCTATGCTGTGTGTCCGCTGGTGGAGGGACAGAGGTTTGATCTGGTACTGGCGGACCTGGCATGTCTTGGGTTGCAGTCTGGGGGTAATGTAAGCCTGGAGGGTCCCATACTGTCCCTCGATGGACCTCACCTAGAACAGTTATTACGAATGGAGCGCATTCCTGAGGTGGCTATTGTCAAAAATACAACAGCAATGTTTCTATTTTGGGTGAAGTGACGGATGCAATGAGCACACGACGCAGCTCAGCACTGTCTGTGAGACTCATAATTGCACAAAGGGAAGGCCTAGGAAAGAAAGGAAGGCTTTTCGTGAAGCTGGAGAAACAGAATGAAGTGTTACCCTGAGCTCGAGTCTGGTTGTGTTGGCCTGACATCTGTACGTGGCCAGGAGGAAGTTCCCGTTTGGCTGCTGGAGACAGAATAAGAGTTTCAGGCCTCTGGGAGCAGCAGTAGGTACATGAGCTTTATTATTAAGCATGTCTGTCCTGTGTAGAAAGAGTTTAAACAGCTCACCTCTGAATCACATTCACTGAAACTGACAACAGCCGAGTTCTTATCCACATCCAGCAGGTCTATGGGGACGTCGCTCTGCACAGGAGATTCATCTTTAAGTTACATTTTGCATGTTTATGCCTTCGATATGGGGGTCAAGGGCACCGCCAGAGGTTGTGACGACACAGGGGGTCATAATAACGAGCAGACCTGCAGCAGCAGATTGTCGATGGCGGTCTGCACCTCCAGAGTGAGGCTGTAGCTGGCATCGTCCTGGCTCAGGGTGAACTTGTCATTGATGCTGAAGACGGGCACAGCGGAGACGGCTGTGGTCGACTGAGAGGTCTGCTGGTACTGCTCTCGGCCCTGCAGGACTTTGACCTGCAGCTGTTCCAGCTCCGCCCTGGAAGAGGGACAATAAACCATCACATGGGAAGTCAAACGCATCAAAAAGCACAAGAACATGCTGTTTAATGAGAAACAGAGGCTGGTACCTGAGTGCTTCTACTTTGGACTGGATCTCCTTACTCATTCTGACCTTGTCTCCGGGGCCGGCCTCAGCCTTCTGGGGCTCAGTGGTCAAACCAGTCACCCATCCTGAAAGGGACAACGAGAGGACGGCAAAGCAGAATATGAAATATGCTCTTCATATCAGATCTCAGAAATTACTGTACCTATCTTATTGAATACAAAGTATTGGAGATAGACTGACTGATAACATTTGTCAACATTAGGTGCGTGAGTTCTTTTTTTTTCTCCCTTCATCCAACCTGTGTAAGTGGCAGTCAAGACCTCATCATAAGACTCCTTCCCCACACAGCCACCCTGGATGGAGGTCACACTCTCTGACAACACCTGAAGTCAGAAAAACACAGGACCATTTGGCCATCAATGATGGGCATCAATGATATAATACGAAAATAACAATAGACACAGGTATCTAAGAAAAGGCCAGTACAGTATTGATATACTGGGATACATATAACTAATAGTATTTCATCTTTAAAAATGTAAACTATTGCTACTTAATACTTTTAAAAGAGACACTGGCTTGAATGGATCTGGGTATGAAAAAGTAACTGACACGCAGGGTCAGCTGTTTCAAATCAAACTGAACAGTAAGTGTGAATGCAGCATAGCAGAGCTGCATGGTACTGACACAACTCAAATCCTAATCTGTGGTTAAACATTACAATATATTAAACGGTAATTTGAAAAGCACAAATTGGAGCGATTTGAGATGGAAATCGGAGGGAGTAAATTGATAAAAGATGAGTCACGTTCGGCATAAACTCACATGCTCAAAGCGTAGCGTGGGCTCACTGGCGCTGTCGAAACCAAAGACCTCCACCGTCCCATCGTCTCTGCCCACCAGGATGTCGTTCACGCCGTCTCCCATGATGTCATAAGTGTCGATGCAAAGAATTCCTGATGGGAGACAGGAAAGTGTAATTTGTATTGTGTATTGTTTGCCTACCTCCTAAGAGTTCATATTCATATGATGTGGAAAGTAGTTGGTATTAAACATAGAAGTGATCCGTAGTGAAATGGATCAACATGTAAAACCCGGCTGCGATCATGTACAGAACCTACTGTACCTCCTTTCTTTTTGTCGTTGTCGATCTCCCATTTAATTGCAGCTGCACTCTCACCGATCTGCACCAATCCTATTTTGCCATCGGTAGTTCCGTAGAGGATTTCCTCACCTGTGGAGAAATCAGTGACGCTGTACAAGATCCGTTTCATAGAAATCAGTCTTGTGTTTTTATTGTTCTAGTACACAGCACACAGGAAGGTCAACTTGCCTCCATCTTTGTTGTATAGTTCCAAGACGGACGGAGGGCCAGGGACTTCAACGTCATAGGCAAGCTCTGATCCCTACAACAACAACAACACATACAATAATAAATCTCAGCTAATTGTTTGAGGGAGAACAATGAACTGTATCAAAATCGACACAACAAATGTCTTGGGTCTAACCTGCAAGACTCTGAGAACCCGATCTTGGCACGCCAGGACCGGGACGGGGCGACTCAGGTTTTCTGAAGACAAACACGTGATATCATTGATTTTGTCTCCAGAGAGGTAGTAGTGTTGGTCCTTGCAGTCACAGTAGTGGTTGTAGATGTAACTCGCACACACAAAGAGGTCGGCGCCTAAGACATGCCTGGGAAAGAGACACGCAACAGTAAAACTCACACAGCTCTGCACGTGTCAATCAAGCGGTGTAAGTCAACCGAAAAGGGGAGAGGCGGTTCCCTACATGGCGTTGATGCTTTCAGTGAGGTTGGCTTCAAAGGTGAGGAACAGTTTGCCTTTCTTGGTGAATCCTCGGACCTGAGAACCAGAACAAACAAAGATCTTCTCCTGTGGAGTTCCCGCAGCTCCTCCGAGGTCCATTCTGGATATTTTCGGCCCTGGCAGTGTTTTAAACACGGGCTGAAACAGAGGAGTCAGAACCCTTAACATTAGAAACTGAAATTCAACACATTAAGATACAACTGGCGGTTTTATAAAGAAAGTATTAACTCACCACTGCCTCTCCCTTCTTCATCCCAAAACATGTCAGTACACCATCATGATCAGCAACAGCAACCTGAAACAAGACAAGATAAGTCTTCATTAGTCCCGTAGCGGGAGACAACATGCACCAAGGAGCTGTAGAATGAAACACTTTAATTAAACTCGAATAACTTCAGGCACACGGAGAAGCACAACACATTGCTCTGACAGAATAATACCTTTTGAGTTGCCTTCTTTCCCAATGCTGGAAGCAGCTTCATAGTTTTCAGGGATGTCACACCAACCTGTGAGGACAAAGCAGAATAACTTGCGTTTATTGACAAAAGTTATAAACGTTTCTCGAAGGAAACACACGTGGAAAACATTGCAAGAATTAAAAGGATTTCTGTATAAACAAGAAACTAATAAATGTGTTCATGCATGTAGTTTTTAGCAGGCTAAACTACGATAATGTAGGTGATGATACGGACAGATTTTAACCACTTACTTACTTGTCTTTAAGGCACTAAATAGGCTGGGTCTAAGTACATCTCTGATTTCACCTGAGGTCGGCTCATTTAAACCAGGGCGTAAAACATTATTGTTTACTGTGACTTTCCAGTAAATTAGATTTTTAACTATTGATAACAATAGTGTTATAACACAAAACAAAGCAATACACAATAACATGAGACAATGCAGAGCAAAAGGTATAACTGACTAGAGAAGCTCAACAGACCTGGTGATAGACAGAGACATCTACAAACACTCTGGTGTTACCTGGATGTAATCAACTCGATTGAGGTGTATTTCCATCTTCTTTCTCCTTTTAGTGTTTTATTTTAAAACATACAAAACAAAAAAAAGTAACGTTAAATCTCCCGGGTGACGTCAGGTCATCCAGTCATCATACGCAGTCCATTTAATGTCGCTCCCGGCGTGTTGAAGAACAAAGTAACGGAGAGAGACCGACGATTATATCCAAAGCGAGAAGATTAGCTCGCCGTGCTAACGTTAGCTCGCAGGCTAATTGGCTTAAACACGATTTATTCTCCACTTTGTTTGAAAACATATCATCTTTAACTGAAACTACAGAGTAACAGCAACACCTCCAGAAGCAGGTCTCGGTTCGTACGCGTTGTTAAATCGGTAAATAAACTCTATTTTTAGCGAGAATACTAGCGTTGGGCTCAAAACACTTCAGGACCAGATCAACGCAGTGGCCGTTGTCAACGGCAACGCCACATCAGTTAACAAGCCGTATCGCCATTGGATGAGAGCGAATAGGATTTGTAGCCGTGTTCTGATTGGTTGGCTAGTCAACGGTGAATCAGATCGTAGCCGTGTCCTGATTGGTTGGCTAGTCCACGGTGAATGAGATCGTAGCCGTGTCCTGATTGGTTGGCTAGTCTATGGCGAATGAGATCGTGTACAGTGGCCACTTTTAGAGTACTTTATTATCTGGTACACCTGTACAATCTAATGCGATTTAATATAACAGCTCTGCCATAAAATCTGCTTTTACATTGTTCAATTCAATTCAGTTTATTTTGTATAGCCCAGATATGTGCTCTGAAGATGTGTTCAGTTTTTGATGACGTTGTGTGTGTGTGTGTGTGTATATGTATATTTATATAGTTTATAATATATATTGTATATAATATAATATATATTATATACATATGTAATCATTGGTCATAGTTAAATGTAGTCTTCAACTAGACTCTTAATTATTTACCCCTCCCCCTAATCGCAAGGATGAGGTGAGCAGAGTATTAGAATCACCACTAACTATGACCTCAATGCTAAAACATATTTAATTAACATGGCAGTCAAACACCTGAGCATTATGGGTAACAAAGGTAGATTTTATGGCAGTTGTATTGGCGATTGGTGTGCACAGGTGTACCGACTACATCGGCCACTAGGTGTATAGTGCACCTAAATGCATGCAAAATGTGATATGCGTTTCACATTATTTAACATAATTAAAGGAAAAATATATATTTGACCTTTTATAAATACATCCACTGATGAAAGCTGGTATAGTTGGCTTTAAAAAAAGTAGAGATTAATATACACATTTGTTTGTCAGCATAGAAGTCTATGCATTGCATATCCACGGATGGTAAAATGGGTAATTAGTTTAAGATGTGTTAATTGCAGTAATCAAACTAAAATATAAGCTCAAACCATATTCCTATTCTTTAATATTTTATTGGTTTAATTAAGAGATCATTTTATTCTGGTCATAAAAATGTGGTTTGTCTGTGGGCAAATAAACACATTTAACATGGCAGAAACAAATAAAACAAAACGAGAGCATGCAATAAGCATGAAAACTACATAGCAACAAACGAATGAAGCAAATTCAAAACGGCTTTCAAACTGAAAAACAAGGGGACTACGCATTCAAAACATGATAGGCATTGTGCAACTCTTTCAAAATATGAATCCAACAGCAACATGTCTGGTACCTTAAAACATTCTATAAAATACATCAGATATCTTGTTTCTCAATTCAACGGCTATTTTGACATCATACATACATAGATTTTGTAAGTTGTTAAAAAGAGTGGGTTGATGGCATTGATAGAACACATTTTAATTTAGGCAGTTAGACAAATCAAAAGCACTGGATTCTTTTCACATACAAAAAGAAAAAAAAGATTGGACCACATAGAAACTGCAAACAAACCCCCAACCGCCAGTCTATCTATGCACAACATAATCATGTTTTAAAAAAAAAGAGAACTTCTTTTTTTTAATTAAGTATAAGCACATTTCATTTAAGTTACTAATCTCAGAATGTTAATGTTTCATCAAATATTAACTGATTTTCATGAATAAATAAGGACATAAAAAGGAAAAAAAATTAACAACAGCCGGTACAGAACGATCACAGTTGATGTCTACTGCGCTGCATTCGGTGAACGTAACAAAGTGAGGGGTGTCCACCGCTCGAATGAGGTCACATTAAGAAGATGGGAAAAGAAATATCACCATGAGACTTCAGTGCATTACTGGCTGCTCTTCAACAGGACTGGAATATACAGAGAAGTTGGAGCAGAGGCTGTAAAGTTGACATTCAAAAACAAAAAAAAAAAACGTTCCTTCTGTTGATGGCAATGTCTGTCCTCATCAAAGTTTAAGTCACATCTTAAAATGGCGGAAAACCAAAACGGAACGAAAACAAAACTTCTACGTGGGTTTAAAAAAAAAAAAAATTTAAAATCAGACCACCGTGGGGGCGAGGCGGCTGATCAAGGCGATGCTGCTGAAGCACATCTTCCTGAAGAAGGCGGGGCAGACGGGCTTCATGATAAAGTGCTCCAGAAGAATTCGCAGCTCTGTGAACAAGGTGCTGGGGTGGAAACAGACTTGTTTAAATACTCAACTCCCGACGGCCCGGGAAGGTCATTCTAAAAAGGTTTTTACATTCGCGACCATGAGACCACTGCGTTACATTCTGATGACATCAACACGTCTAAAACATTTGTTAATTTCTATTCAAATGATTGTGCTAAGAAACAACTTTAAACGGCGACCATTTTCTCTCGTTCCCTTTTGTTGTGCCGCAGAGCGCAGCTTCTAATACAACATTATTATGCTGGATGTCACTATAATAATAATACGTTTCTGCACGTGCAGTCTGACTAATACTGCATTTGACAGGATATACAGTGCACTCTCATGTACAAAAAATCTAATAGCAACTCCGCTTCTGGATTACCTTTAAACACACATGACATCACTGTACCAAAATGTCTCTTTTGGCCTCCATACAGTGATACTGCTGGACTGATAATATTAGTCTAGTTACATTATCACTGCCATTCCAATGCCTGCAAGCATGACATTGTTTTTGGTGTTTTTTTTTTTTAATTATTATTTAATTTAAGTTTGCAATAAAATATATCTTTAATGAATCTTTAGTGTCAAACGATAAATGTCTCAGGGAGACGGCAGCCAACAGACTTTGAGAATTATACAGAAACTTTCACGGTTTCTTCACCCCAGATTCTGCCATAATGTATGCATGTAATAATGATATAAATACCTGTGCTTTGTTACAATTTAAAATATCATTCATCATCTTACCGGCAGTATGGGTTTCTTCTGGAAGTGTAGCGGAGGGTGAGGAATCGGTAGTAAATGAAAGGCAGCAGCAAGCTTCCCTGGCCACTGTCAAAAGATACAAGTGACAACCGACGTTACACAATTGTAGCTTGTTCAATGATCTAATCATAAACTATAACAATAATAACAAACGCCATTAGCGCAGTACTTTTCCAAAACTAATGCAATCCAATGATCATCTGGTCTCTTTACAGGTTGTTTTGAAAATGTGCATGTGAAACTGACGAGTCAGAATACTATTAAGGCTGATGTGTACCGATAGTTGAGACAGTTCAAACAAGACTGATTCGTGTGGTGAATTTGATAACTGGGATTAAATATACAAAATCTAAAAGGCAAATTTAGTTTATCCTTTAAGGTGTTTTGACAACACGGAAAACTGGTCTGTTTTGTTCCCTATAATCTCTCAAGTAGATCAGTAAAATGATAAACTTAAAGCAGAAAACTGTCTGAGAAGACAATCGGTCCTTCTACCATAATGTCATCCCGGGGCAGATAGTGGACGATAATGTAATGACGTTACAATGCAATAAATACAATATTAGTTAGGATCGGCAATATCTCGACAAAAACAAAAACAAAATAAACATGTGCCACTTACCTAAAGAGCATAAACACTGTGGCTGGCATCAAGAAGATCTCATTGCAGGCGATGAACTTCAGGATGTTCTGCTGATTGGATGTGAGTTTGTCCAGGAGGTTTCTGACGAACATCAGGCTGCTGGGGCCCAAAGACTGCAAAGAAAGATGAGAACGTCAGAAGCAGACCAGGCAACAAAGCGGCTATTAGTAGTAGTTTTCAGTGAGGCGCAGAGTATTCATGATATACTGATACAGAGAAGTAAATGTAAAAACATCATCGACCATGAGCATTATTTGATTTTTAAAATCCAAGTGAAATGGGAGTTAGAGCGTCTTGAGCTCAGGGGCGTTTAAATGAGAGTTGTGGCGACTTCACAGTTTGTGGATTGTAGCAGCTAACAAAGTAATATGGAGAGAGAGAGAGAGAGAGAGATAGGAAGAGATGTGGCTGATGTTTAAGTCATTCAAGGGAAACGTAACTGATTTTCAAAAGGCTCTGTGTCACTGCAGTGCAGGAATTTTATACAGATGAACGTTTTGCTGCCGGGTTAAAAAATCTGCAACGTTTTCCCTTTCAACTATCCCTGCGCCTTCTGCATCTAACAACGTACATGTGCGTGTGTTGAGCGTGTGTTCATTATGAAATACATCAGTCCAGAAGCTAACAGATGATCTAACTTCAGTTTCACTTTCATTAGGAAATGTCAGCACAGATGACTGCTAATGCTTCATACTCACATCAAGGACTTTCTTTGTGTAAGTGGTTGCGTGAAGCACAGAGAAGAGGAAGACTGGGAAGATGCTCACTGGACACAAGTGTTAAGGATCAACGTAAAAAGATAGAGAGGATTAAAACATGACCATCATGAGACTAATCAGAACAACTGAACGCGTAGAGTGCATCCATGTTTTATTATCATTTTAATGAGATGTACAGAACGTCCATTTGTCTTTTCCCACTATTTGGAGGTGAAAGGATACTTGTGATGGGGTAGGAGTTGACCAGGATGAGCGAGTAGAGCAAGTAATGGCAGCTATCCTCCTGAAGAGCCTGGGCCAGGAAAGCTCTACTCAGCTGGAAGCGTGGAAGCCTTTGATGCAAGCGGAGGGCACTGGTAAGGGCATTCGCTAACAAGGCTCGCTGGTAGAAGTTAGCTGCTGCATAGGGTCTGAAATACACAAACAGTCACAAATATGCTGACATTAATTCAAGCTGGGAGAAAGGAGAGTAGGGTGAAAGCAGCGTGTTGATGATGTTGCACCGCCGCTGATCGTACTCACCCTAAAATTGGTAGAATAAACATTACGGAGCAGTAGACTGTGAAGAGACGTGAAAGCCACATCGCAGTTTCCAACTTGTTACTCATTAAAAATTGCTGTGGGGAAAAAAAAAAAACAACAGGAGTTTTGGACTCAGAAAATGCAATGCAAAAAGTGGAACTTGTGGCGTCATGATACACAACATCATGAGTGGAAGGTGTACAACTGTGCTAATGTTTGAGGCAAAATGCGGGGAACACCATCATGACAGGATGGGTCACCTGTTCACTCATGTAGACCGACTGATTTGCAGAAAGGCTCAGCGCTTCCCTTGTGCTCTCTCTCTCTCATCGGTCAGCATAAACCAGCAAGACCCAAAAAATTACTCTGATCTAAAGACGGGAAATAAGATGCAGTTTTACTATCTCAGAGGACCAAGAAAAACAGAAAATATTCACAGTAGAAAAGACGACGGCCTTGAATTCTTGCCGCTTGAAAAATGCCATAAAAAAAACCAAGCGATTATTGAATCGGTGGCCGACTGCACAGCATATGCTATGAAATAAATACCTCCTTTGAGAAACTTGTGACGTCTAATTTATGAAGAAACAGCTCCAATTAAACTCTGCATACTGAGGTTTCTGCAACATTTGGATGACTCTCAGTGTCGGGGTTTGGATCTATTTTCTCAGAAACCACGAGAAGACGTCACACTAATGTTTGTGTCGGCGGAGTGAGTATTTATTCCCCATGACGAGTATCTTTGCATGTAGAATCAGCAGAGCGCATCTTACAAGGTGAGACATAGTTGGAAGGTGTGCCTACTTACCAATGGCCCAAGCTGGGGAGGAGGACTTTGTGGGTTTGTGTCAGCCATCTTTGGGAGTGTGGGTTGCTCTATTGGGGACACAATTACATCATGAAGAAATCTGACAAGTCATAACAACAGGAGTAACCACTCAATAACCTTTCCTAGGCTGCTGCAAGGAAAGATGTTTTTTATTTGCCAATTAGTCAGATGCTTATCCACCATTTCCCCAAAGGGGCATGTTCAAATTGATTGTTTGCCCGAAAAAACAAGTACACAGCCTTCAGATATTCAGCTGTCTGTCAAAGAGAAGCAGCTGGAATGAGATCATGCCTGACTTCTTGCTTCACAAAATGACAACAATTACTCTTCAAAATAGTTGCCAGTTACTTGTCAATCTATATTCATACCAGTGGTGTAATACACATTGACTCAAGTACTGTTCTCCATGCCACCATGTAGCTAGCTACTTTCACTCCAATAACTAGTTACATTTCAGAGCGGGTTATCGTATTATATTTATTTGACAGCTTTAATAAATTACATTACAAATCAAATACTTTTGACAAACAAGACACATGACCAAGTTACTAACGCCGCATAATAGCCCATCCCATCATTTAGCTTTGCTAGGGTACGCCGGCCCGACTAGCCGTCGCTTGTTTGGGTGAGTAATGACGAGCGTTACTTAAAAAACACTGTCTGTACTGACACACGAGTCAGTACAGACAGTGTCTGCAAACAATCGGCCAGGACGTCTGTCGGTGGTTTAATAACGCCGACGTGACGCCGGCAAATGTTAGCAGGTGGCTCTAGAATGTTCTCCGTTACCATCGTTACTAGCATTCGAGCTAAAACACTCAGCTAATGTTAGCTAGCTCACGCGCCCCGGTTACGTTTACTGGCGTTAGCTGTATAAAGGAGATTGCACAGAATGAATGCTCCTGGTTTATATGTGTGTGTATATATATATATATATATATATATATATATATATATATATATATATATATATATATATATCGTTACAGTAATATAAAAAGCACGCAGCTTACCAGCTGTATAGCGTCGAACAGTTACGTTGCGTGCTTGCTAGCTTAAGAGTGACAGGCTGCTGGTTCAGCACACTGAATGAAGTAAATGATCAGCTGACCTTCTGGAGCGTGCGTAGCGAGAGCGAAGGGAAAGGAAAGGGACTCTCGCGAGATTCGACAATGAGAGTTTCCTTGGATCATTGGGCAACACTTCCCTCTAGCGGAAAAACAAATAAACTGTACATATTTTCTCTATATTTTGTCTACATATCTATATATTTTTTTCTTCTTTATATATATATATATATATATATATATATGTATATATTTGATAAATACATATATATATATATATATATATATATATATACCTATTTTATATATATATATTATATATATACATATATACACACATATACATATATACACATGTATATACACATATATATACATACATACACATATATATATATACATACACATATACATGCATATACATATACATATAGATGCATACGCATATATATACACACATATATATATATATACATATATACATATATACAGTATATACACATATATATACATATATACATATATATAAATATATATATATAAATGTATGTATACAAATTACACGTTATGTACATTGTGCAAAACATTTGTAATTATGTATTATTGTCATAAGGAAATCCAAGGCTGTATTTACTAAACCATCTACTGTATATACAGTAACATATAACCTGTTCTCTCTTCATTCCAGCACTCGTTGCACTTTTTCATAACTCTGCACTCAGTTAAGTAACAATTTCACTTGTCATTTATGTTATGTTATTAGTTTATGTTTGTGTGTCCCTGTTAAGCTCTTAGCTTATCAACGTGTATCTTCCTGTGTGTGAGCACACTGAGAGCACCTGATAACCAGAGTCAAATTCCTTGTATGCCAATAAAGCTGATTCTAAATCTGACTGGTATGGATGCAATACAAATGATGCCTGAGTTTAAATATATAATTTACAACTCAAAAACTCAATTGCATCGTTTTAAAGAGAGTCAAGAATAAAACGTACAGAATAAAGGTGCCGACAGACACAATTCAAACCCAGACAGATTAGTTCCTGGTTTAAGAAAACAATACAAGTGAGATTCAGAGTTTAATTCATAAACTAGCTTCAGCAAAAAAAGTGTTATCTCAATGTATACTATATGTAAGGATCAGGAGATAAATGTATTGCTACATTATACTGTATAGACCTACATGCAATTTAAAGATATGTGGTAGAGGTGTTTTTTTTAATGTCATATAAAAATGGAAACAAAACAAATAGACAGTTATAATTCTTCATTGCACTAAAGGCAAAGGTATTGTTAAGATTTACAGGGCTACAATGATTAAACTGTCTCCTCTTTTTTGTTTTAGGTTTTGGCACCGATTGAGAACTATACTGCTTGCATAAAGATTATTTGGCTTTTGGGTATTTTATTAGAAAATAAAATCCTCCCTCGATGGTCAATATAAATGTTATTCCGCAGACTACCACAAGAGGGCGCACTCGACCAGACTACCACGTCCCTGCAGCTCGGCCTGTAGCCTGCATGCGTCGGCTGAATATTTTAGCTATAAGTGCACCTTATTTGGTCGCAACATGTTTTAAAATCTTACATCTGACTGCTGCCGTAGCGCATATATCCGCATATATATCCGCAGATTATTGGCACGAGTGTCGCAGGATGATGTGTTTGCTGCTGTTGCCATTTGAAAAATATAGGCAGTGTAAGCACTGTAGAATCTAATTATTTCTTTGCAAAACCTAATTAGGCATTAAAAAAGGTTAACGCCAGCGCCTGAAACGTTTTTGTTTAATAATCCCATTACTGACGGCTCATCATGTATAAAATGGTGCAGGAGGACACTAAGTTTTCCACTTGTTAAAGGGAATCTCTGAGAAATAGTCGCAGGTTTTTTTTTTACACTATATATCTGCGATTGGGAATTAGGGCTCGTAATTAGACCGCGGAGACTCCACCCGGCGCACAGAGTGAGTAAGGCTGCGGCGTCCTGCCTTGCATGCTATGTTTTCTATGTTTCTATTGTTGCCTCGTGCAAAACAAAACAAAAATAATACGTTGCGTGTGTTTTCTGTTTGTTTCGCTTCTTTACGTCGTCGTGTGAGCATTGCAGAGCAAACAGGTAGCAGACAGAGAGTCGAGCTTGATGATTCTTCTTTCTTTTTCTTTTTCTTTTTTTTAAAGCGTCAGCTCTTCTCGAACCATTACCAGTCACTAGAGAGATCAAGGTGAGAATTTAAATGAGGCATTTTTCTGCCCGAGTTTTTTTTTTTTTTTTTTTTTAATTTGAACGGGCTCTCTCTTCTGAGAGACCCGAGAGATCCCCGAAGACACCTTCAGAGAGAAAGAGAGAGAGAGAAAAATGAGTCCACAAATTCTAAATAATGAATATGTATAGCAGATGTACACAAAAGGGACGTTTACAGTGATGCAGAAAGTAGTCGAGTTGACACACGACGCACACACGAAGGGATGTCCTTCTGATATCCTTTTTTTGAAAATAAAATAAAATCCTCTTTTTTGTTGTTTTTCTGAAAAATAAGCTAAATATTGGAATTAGGACGAGTATGCAGCCTTTTGTGAAATGAGACACGGGGTTGCACGTGTTGTTGAAAGGAGAATCCACTGGAGGTAAATTGTTGTCGGGTTTTTTCTTCAGACATCGTTGGGAGATTTTCCTCTTTTCTCGGTCAAGTTCTACAACAAAGACAGGTTTCTACATCTTATAAGATCAATATATTTATATATATACATATATTCATATATTAATTTATATATAAAAATATACTAAATAAAGAACATAATCGAAAATAAAAATAAAAAGCTTAATAATGGGATATTTTCGATTAATACCTAGGAAAAAATCAAATCAAACCAGTCAGAAAATGATGTGGCATTAATAACGCGGGATTTTTAGAACGAATATTGTTATCAGCATTACAATAATAATAATAATAATAATAATAATAATAATAATAATATTAAGAAGAAGAAGAAGAGCAATGTTTTGTATTATTATCTTTATTATTATTATGATTTATGTGATAATTATTCATATCATTGTAATATTTACCGTTGCAACCTATATGTACAGCAGAAATACTGCCGTTACGATAGCAAAAGGCCTAATAACAACATGTATTTTGTATCGCGATGGTCGCTTAAAGGTTATCAACCTGCGGGCACTTTAATTCCTACATTTTATTTCATCCTTTCCTCCGAAGCTCTTCGGTGGAGAGAAAGAAAAGAAAAGAGTGTGAGTGACAGACCAAAGTGAACGCGTTCTAAAAGGAGTAAAACCGTCGTGTATGCTCAAAGGAATGCGCTTGTAATCGCTCTAGCTCGGTCTCGTGGAGCATTGGGCCCAAAACAAACAGGGTGTGGCGTGAGGGAAGCGAGATCAGGGGGGGGGGGGGACAAGCGAGGAAGACCACGGGAAGAAAGAGCGCGTTTGATCGGGGAAGAACAAGAAGGACACGGTGCATTTCCCCTCCGACTGGTAAAAGAAACAATCACGAGAGTTATCAACAGGCTTCTGGGGCCTTTCATCTCTTTGTTCGCCCGATCCGAGGAGGCGTTTCACACCATTAGTTCATGATGCTGAATTCCCCCTGGAAAGCTCTCTCTCTCTCTCTCTCTCTTATAATGTATATAGGACTCCAAAAATATAAAACACATTGTAATTAAACAATTAAAAGCACATGCTGTAAATAAATATACCTCCCTTTTTGACAAAACGTCACCAAAAAATGAAGCCCGAAGGCTCTCGTTTTATTTCTGCAGCTCGTTGGCTCATTTGCTCGTTTATACTTGTAATATTCCCCTTTTTTATTTTGGGAGGAGAGACTACGACGTGCAATATGTGCACCGAAAGAGACGCGGGGCGTTGCGTCCGTCACATATTGCTCCTTTTTGCTTTTTCTTCGTTTTCACTTGGTCCTCTGGTTCATGTATTATGCTGTCGCATGTGCTCAAATGGAAGAGATAATAATAATAATAATAATAATAATAATAATAATAATAATAATAATAATAATAATAATAATAATAATAATAATAATAATAAATGCACGTGTTTGGGCATCTTGTGGGAGATTGACATCCAAATTGATCCACCTTGATTCGAGCATATCGCGTTTTTGTGGGGGGGGCAGATCATCTCTGTTTTCTTGCAGGATTTTGTAGATTCAGATTCAGGCTCTCAACCTCTTTGCTTTCATCATTTTTTTTTAGGTATTTTTTCTTTGCATGCAAGACATCCATTTTACAGAGAAGGCTGATCCTCCCACAAGATCTTCACTGTGCTATGTAGACTGAGAACTCTTTTTTTTATATGCACATCTTGTCTCTGCACGTGCACAGACGGAAACCGTCACTGACATCTTTATTTTCTGATTCGCAGAAATGAAATCAGGGAGAGAAAATTAAAAAAAAGGTGAATTACCTTTCTGCAGGTTTTGGAACACAAGGAGTTAAACATTAATTCACCCCTATAACAGGAGAAGTGTGCGAACGCATTGGGATTGGATTAATGTTCAAAGAAAAGAGCAACTGGATGTTTAAAATATGTTATATTTATATTTTAAATATTGCTAACTCTGAATACAAATAACAAATGAAATGTAAGCAATATTCCTCTGTGATGGATACTGTTTTTTTAAATGTTGTTTTGTGTTTGCTGTCAAATAAATGTGCACCTTCTAAAAGGGCATGGGGGGAATCTGATGCCCACAATGAGCCATAAACCTATAAAGCCAAAGAGAATCCACTAGAAAGCTGACTTTTTCCCCTTTTTTTTTTTTTTCAGGAACCAAAAGCTTATGTTTGTTTCTGGGCTGAATGGGGCTCTATAATGGAGCCGATGGCATCAGGATTGTCACCACAAATGGTCTGGGCGTTTTGCAAGGCTGCTTGACAGAGCCCATTATGTCATTGGTCACGTCCCCTCCACTCCGTGCTCGCTTGGGCCTTGAATGGGAGTGAATTAATCAAACTGTTTGAGAGAGATCAGCCAACTTAATGCACTTTGTGTCAAGGTCTACAGCGATCCGAGACCCCCCACCCCCTCCTCAGTATACCTGCATGAACATATCCAACCAGAACTGAAAAAAAAACAATCAGGACTGAAGTGATTGTGACCTTTTATTCAATAGATCGTTAATAAATATCTCCCAAAATGATCCCGTTAAGGCTACCGGGACCTGTGCAATTCTCACCCTTATATATATATATATATATATATATATATATATATATATATATATATATATATATATATATATATATATATTTATATAGGAGAAATAGTTTACTAATAACTATAATAGTGTGATTTTTTTTGAGATGCTCTTCAGAGTGTCTGTGAAGGACAACAACACACCACTATATTCTGCAGATTTCCCATCAACGTACATTGACTATTTAAAATGTGGCATTGTGACCAAGCAATTAGCTGATTTAATTCATCCCAAATAATTGACGGATTTCTAACCAATAAGCAGCCCGTTTCTAAATCAAATTTTGTATCCTATAGAGGTTTTTTTCGGTGTCTGAGGATGTACAATTATTTTGATGAGTATACTGCTTCGGGGAATGGTGTGACACCTATAATTGGATGTCACTCATAATTTGGATAATTTGTGTGGACATTTCACGCTTGAGGATCCTGGAGTTTAGCAGCAGACACCACGGGGGGGGGGGGGGGGGGAGGGAATAAAATAATATATAATCAAAGCACATATACAGTCATCTTTGTTTTGTCTTTTTGTTCTTTTTGGTCCAAATGGTCCGAACTCGAGCTTTGTGACGTTATTGCTTCATCAAACACAATCCAAAACGTGAATTAATCAAAGCACTCTGCGTCGCAGCACGTGTGTGCACGAGAGCATTGTTGTGGCCGTAATGGATGGCTTTAAAAAAAATTAATGTTACGTTATTATTTCCCGTCATTTTCTGGAAACAAATTGAACATTTATTGCATATATATTAAAAATTACACAGTCGTCGAGAGAGGCTGATGTCTCTTTTATTGAGGCGCACCGAGAGGTGAGGTCTCCCCGGATCAATTTCCCTGTCTTGTTACTCTCGCAAGAGGATGTTTTGGAAAATGCCTGCACCGCTAAATTTATTCAGAAACGAATTCATAACCTGGAGGAGGGGGGGGGGGGGTTAAGCAATTTTGAGGGCGCCCCAGTTTTTTTTGTGGCCCCTCTTATCTTTTGTTTTGCGTTTGATTGCTTTAAGCTGCAAAGTTTCACATCATTCTGATATAGTGAAACCGGTTTTATTCTCACTTCTGCAGCCGTTCGTCCCCCCCACCCCCCAAAATAAAGCATTTAATACACTGGGTTTTGGGTGGCTTCACAAACATAGCCATTAGGCAGTCACAATGCTTTTATTGTGCACTTGATCTGAAAATAGAGGCATGGTCTGACTGCAGGGTCCAGACGAACCTATGGAAAAGGCCTTGTCTTTGTCCGCCTTGCGCGGAGATGAATGGCCCGTGTCAACCAGATGATTAGTTTGCACTATTAAATTGTCAAAAAGGAAGGATTTTTTTCCCCCCCTAATAGTGCCTTTTCGACGAAGAATTATGGAATTCAGAGTTGTTTGCGACTGCCGGGGGAACTTGCAGGGCTTCGCAGGGTGCGAGGGCGAAGGTCAGACAGAGTTCTCAGCGCTGCGTCCAGTGTGGCGTCGGTCGGAGGGGACGCGCGGGGACAAACGCGGCCCTATTTCCTACACACGATGGGAAAGATTATAGTCGCATGAGATGAAAGATGAAGCCACGCGGTAATGCGATTCAACGAAGATGAGGTGGGAGAGCCCCCACCCACCCCCCCCCCCCCCCGTGCGTAAAATGCGCACGGACGCCAAAGAGACGCGCCGTTTGCCACCCCAACAAGGAGAAGGCTCGTCCCACGAGAGCATATTAAAAAGATCCCGAAACAAATCAAACTAAAAATGGGACTTTAAGATCATTAAAATACGTTCATTGCATTTGGTGCCAAGTGAAGCGCCGTGATCTCTCCCCGCACATGAGCTGTCTTTCCGCGTGTCACCGCGCTGCTCCACCCGGGGGGGGGGGGGGGGGGGGGGGGGGGGGATACAACCCTTTTTTTCTCCTTTTCTGCTCAACCTCCATTCTAGTGCCAACGTTTTGTGTTAAATGTTAACAACTTGGCCCGATCCATTTAATCGCCAACAAAAAAAATCAGTGTTGACTCTAACACTCGCCTCCTTTGTGCCCATTATGCGGCTGCCCTCACTTGAAGATTTATGTATTTTTGATATTAAATTCCTTCTGTCATCAAGACTGCTCTCTTGTTTACTTTTCTTGACCCGTCGACCTCGCTCCCCAAACTTTCCCATATTTAACGCGGGACCCCCCCCCCCCCCCCCCCCCCCACACCCTCACCCACCCAACTTCTTCTGCTCTATACAGCTGAATGCTGCGCGGCTCCTTTTGTTGGCATGTGCTGTTTGCACTGTTCTTGAACTTCAGTGCGCCGCCCTGTTCCCCCCGTCCTGTACTTTGAACCCTTGCTGAACGATATATTCCTCCCTGAAAATAACGCATGCGCATTGTTCTCGAACTCATTATAGGGCGACTCTTTGTATCTCCATTTAAACACAATATACATATTCTGTTTGGCTAATAATGTCTGTCGTATTTTGGTCAACGTGGTCATCAGCTGGTCCTTAATGTGTGATGTAAGATGTCTGTCGGTGATTCATCCAGCGTGGACGCGCTTGACGGACGCCCATATTATACCTTTGCCCATATATGACGTCCATGTCGCCTATACAAGCCTCCCTCTGCTGCCCAGCTTGCTAATTAGTTAAACAAACGTTCATACTAATGATCCCACTGGCCCGGTGCGCTCTCGGGGTTTTGTTCGCCGACTTTGCCTCAGCTTCTCCTGCTGGAAAAACGTGGCCCCGCTGACCCGAGCGACCACGGCGCTGTGGAGACGGCTGGGCCGCCCTGTCCGGAGTCCAACCCCCCCACCCCCCCGGGGGCCAAAGGGCAGCGTCCGAGGCCTCGGGAATGCCACCACCAGCTGCTCGCGGTGACACCATTTACAAAGGGGGCTTTGGTGAGCAATGCTTCTTTCTGTGGTTGTCAGTGTGACAGTGCTGGCTTGACATTTATTTACTCTCTCACTGGACCACGAGCCACCAGTTTGGTTTCAATGGTGAGCTACAGAGTTTAGTTTGCTTCCAATATCTCTGCTGTTACTGTACATCTAAAGTGGGTGCTTCTTTCCAATAAGGCCCCCTTTAGAAGAGTATAAACTATGCGTGTTAATAATGATGTGTGTATAATGCGTTATAGATTACAGTAACAAGGGACACATTGTGGGTTTTGTAAACTCTCTGTGACCCTTTGACCACTTGGGCTGCTGATCTGGAACAACATCCAACGATTTGCCTCTAATAAACCTGATTTAACACATTTGGCAACTCCAAAATGTGCTTATTAGAACACAGAAGGCAACAAGCATTTAGAAATGCATTAATATACCAAGAAAGACAGAGCAGGAGCAGCCAAATGGATTTCCCCCCAACCTGGCAACCCAAAATGGGTCTATGATAACTATTATAAGCCCTTGCAGCCTGCTTTATTTTGGTCATCTTCATGTTTTGTGTTTGAATGTTGGTGCTCCATTCACTCCTGCTCGGGTATTGTATGACACGAGTCAGAAACACATTAATAAATCATTCCTAAAAAGGTTTTAATCATGGTTTTAAGTTGTAATAATAATAATAATAAGTGTATTATTTTATTTTCTGAACTGTTTAACAGCCAACAGAAGGTTTGACAACTTGCCAACACCAACTGTCTTCTTGTCCATGAGTTTTATCTGACCTCTAAAGCATTATTAAATGCATCACTAATCGTTATTAAAGCCATTACTTCAACAAATACGCCCTTTATAAATGGTGAGAAACGCTCCTCAAATAGTCGTGTTTATTTATACCCATTAATAACCTGTGGTAACCTGAGCAGGAGCACCAGTGCTAATGTCTTGTTGATATTCATGCTGTCACAGCGGGCTGCGAGGGGGTTTATTTTAGAAAACTAAAATCCTCTTGGTGTCCCCATCCTCCCCATCCTCCCCATCCTCCCCATCCTCCCCATCCTCCCCATCCTCCTATCATTTCAAACGTTTCTCTTTCCGCACAGCGCCGCGCGGTTAACACCGGGCCCCCATTACGCGTCGTGGTGTGTTGTCGCCTCGGTGTTATTTGGACAATGTTTTGGGCCCATTTACCCCCGGACCCCGCAGCTCTGCGCGCTCCAAGGAGGTCTCGACAGAAATTGATACTAATTGCGGGGACTGTACACTGCTGGCTGGTGGAGCGCCTGCAGGCAGTCGGAGGACCTGCTTGTCACCGCCTAATTGACAAGGGCTTGTCTGTCCTGGGAGCAGCTGGTCCTTAAGCACTGGAAGCACAATCGCAATCTTGACACGGCCATCCACTCGCCCCAAGGACTTTTGAGGGGAAAACGCCGGGATTTATTGAATCCCCCCCCCCCCCTCCCCCCTTGTTGGGGTGACGCTTTAAGTAGACGCAATATATATATAGGCTCATTTCCACGGGTGTAAAAAAAAACACTCCCCCGGTATTAATAACAGAAGGTGCCAATTAAGGGCCATGACAGGTGACATTTCTCGTGACATTATATGAATCACCTGCAAACGAGACAAGCGCGCTCGCGCAGGTGGTAAATAAAAGCTTCAGAGCACGAGAGAGAGCCCTCGTGGTCTGAGATTCTTACGTATCGCTACATTCTACATGACGCACAATGAGGCTGTATATATGCGCACATCGGGATGAATGCAGGGGGGATGTGTTGCGCCAGCCATTCAGCCGCGCTCACAAACAACATCAACCCCTCACAGTAAACATAATCAATTCACTATTCTGGCCCGTTTCTATTATAGCTGAATGCATCAAGAGGGGGGGTGGGGGGGGGAAGCTTTTCCTCCACTTTCCCACTGCCTGTATAGAAACGCTGCTTTTCTGGCCCTTTTGAACTGAAAATCGTGGATTTCTTCTTTTTTTTTGTTGTTGTTTCTCCCCCTGGTGTTCTCCGGACGCGCTCCTTTCTCTCCGCGGAACAATGACAACACTGGAGCACCCCGCCGGTGCGCCACAGTTGGGGATCCCCCGGATTGTTTTGGACATCTTTGGATTTCATCAATCAAAATGACTGCAGTTTTCCATAAAAATGCTGAATTTGGTGCTGGTAGAAAAGGTAGAAAATACGAAGCTGTCCCCCTCGATGATAAATGGCCATGCTTTGATTGAGCATATAGAGAAATGCGTGCCACGGTAGACTGAGAAACGGAATTGTTAAGGGAGCACTTGCGTCAGATCATGCCAGAAATGAATCGAAGGAGAGACATTAGGGCTGTAAAAGCAACTGCATTTTCCCAAACCTCGGAGGTCTGTGAGACATATAAGCGAGATAAACCTTAAGTGGACCTGACATGTCCAGAAAATTATGTAAATAACTCATATTGCATGGCCAGTATTAGCAGAATAATGTGTCTTTTGTCTGCCTTATACAACTAACAGCAATAGGATGGTATACCTCTGACGGATGAGAAGCAGAAATCATCCTGGTGATATTGGTCTTTCTTACCAGGTTGCTGGGTGAGACAAACCAGATAAGGACCCATAAACAAAAGGAGTCTTAAGGAGTCTTTAGAAGCTGATGCTGCATCCTCCTGCACCCTGTATCCCGCCAATAAACCCCTGTTAACATGGAAATACCACATCCCTTTGAATAAAACCCAATTATCTGGCGTCTCTCGCGGCAGCTGTCGTTTGAGCAGACCTGCGATGAAATTAGAAGAAAAAAACCATCAAAGTAAAACTTTTAATTTCCTGAAAAGGCAATTATGTATTAAGGGCCCGCTGCCAGAACGCCTCTCAAGGTGTCCTCTCTAAACGGCCTTAATGCTGCAGCTAATTATCCAATATTGACATTTCGTCCCGCCTCAGGTCAGCAGGTCAACGGTTGGAGATTAATGGCACCGGAAGGAGGTTACAGGACGAGGGGCAGAGGAAAAGACCCTGTAATATGACTATAATATCATTATATTATGTTTGTCAGCGCTCTTCATATATCTGAGGTGTACTCTGCTTGTGGTAGCCAAGGTTTTATGTATTTTAATTAGTAATAACATTGTAATTCTACAGCAGCATGCTGCTAAATCAAAGCAATCGGATAGACGTTTACTATGAAGTTACACTGAAATACTGTAATTCAAATGCCGCTAAATTACAGGGATGTACTGTTATATTGAGGTCAAAGTATATACAGCTGTCATTTCACAAGAATTTACTGTAAAAATTACACAGTAACTTAAATTAATGTAAATGTACAGTCAAATAATTTACAGAGTATCCAAAATAATGATATATTGTATGTATTTAGTACTCGGAACCAATCGTAATTTTGGTCTTTAGTGTCTTTTTCTTTTGGGCCAAATCCTGGTCCATATTGTTCATTCTTCCTGATTTCATAACTTATTTTTTATGGGATAGAGGCTCTGGTAAGGACACCATCCTCCTCCTCCTCCTCCTCCTCCTCCTCCTCCTCCTCCTCCTCCTCCTCCTCCTCCTCCTCCTCCTCATCCTCCTCCTCTCTCAAACATATAGCTCAGTTGACTGGCTTGTCGAGTTTGAAGAATTGCTTAATTTCAGGGCCCCGGCGTTTCCTGAGGTGAGGTCTGCATTGGCTGCTAATAGAGATCTAATTGATGGGCCGAGTCCCGTTTCCGTGCTCTCTCTCTCCCTTTATTGCGCCCCGGCGTCTGCTGTAAAATAGGTCTGTAATCAGATTCTGCTTATTCCTCCCGGAGCAGGATGAGAGCTCAGGGCTGCCGAGAGAGAGAGAGAGAGAGAGAGAGAGATGGGGCAACAGAATAAAAAAAAGAAAAGAATTACAGAAAAAGAAAAGAGAAATCAAGTTAAGACTAAAGTAGAAAGTCGACATACTGTCGAGGGTTGATGAAAAACAGAGAAGTGAGCTTCAACATCGAAATGCTCCTCTCGGTTTCTTTAAATAAACCTACGTCATTCGTATAGAAAACGACTGCTGTGAAAGTCACTCGCGACTCTCTCCACGCTGACCGCATCAGGTTTAATCTGTCAGCTTTATTTCTCCGGGGAATCATATAGTTTTTGCTGCAATATTTCTATACCGAAGCTCCTCATCTAGAATTCCAACTCATATAGGATTACTATAGATCTCCCACACACACAAAAAAAGGCTTCCGTTATTGCAACCAAAATGCTTTCTATGATGATGATTTTTAACTTGGTTATGTGTTGCTTTCATGACTCTCACTTCAGGATCTAATCTCGGTTCATACCAGTGTTTTTTTTGCACCCACAATGTACAGAAGATGTCAATCAAATCAGACTTGAGACTATAGCAAACAACAGAAACAGAGTGATTCTCCATTTTCTCTCCCTCTCTCTCTCTCTCTCTCTCCCCCTCTCTCCCTCTCTCCATCTCCCATAGAGCTTCCTGGAAGGCTGCGTGCGATTGGCCGGCTGTCTGGGCAGTAATAGCAGCCCTGGAGCCGAGGATGATTGATGACGGCGAGGGCAAGGCCGAGCGCTGGCAGCATAAAGCCCCATAGACGCCTCAATAGAGAGCCGGGCTAGTGGAGAGCCTGGGCCCCGCTCAATAGGGCCCCTCCGCCTCCGAGGACCCACGGCCAGAGGAGTGCATGGAGAGAGAGAGAGAGAGAGAGAGAGAGAGAGGGGGGGGGTGGGGGGAGGGAGGGAGAGAGGGAGAAGGAGAGGTGCTCTGTTGTTGGATAATCCGTTTAGCTATCGAGCCAGCAGCCGTCTGAGGCTGGATAAGTGCAGCGACGGATGTGTGTGGGGTGAAAATAGCAGGGGTTTGGCTGGTGGAGTGCTGGAGGGGGGGGGGGATGGATGGAGAGAGATAGAGAGAGAGAGAGAGGGAGAGAGGGAGAGATGGATCATCCAGTCTGAGGAGTCAAAATGTGTGTGTGTGTGTGTGTGGGGGGGGGGGGGGGGGGAATAAGATCTGCCAAATGTTTTTTTCACACCCGCTATAAAAATTACAAAATACATCCCAAAAGTTGACCACAAAAAAAAAAGAGTGATTAAACTGAACAGCCGCTCTGGTGGCCATTATTCAGCCAACGGATGCAGGTGCTCCTGTGACCTTTGCTTCAGCAGATCAATGAGACCCTGCTAGGTTTTGGATTCCATCGGATCCGGAGTCCACCGTCCGTGGCCCCGGACCGCATGCCTCCCCGTTGTAAACCTCCCCCGGCGCACAGCGGCTCTGAAAAGCACAATTAGGCAGTAATCTGCTCCGACCAAGCCAGCTTTCAGTGACTCCAGCGTGGATACACGGTGTCCTGCAGACCCTTCCTGGCTGGAGTTGGCATGGACGGATGTCTGCACAAACAGACAGGAAGTATTAAACCAAGATCAAACAAGGTTCTCAAGATGCACTAAAATGATGGGTTGTTGTCGTTTTATTAAAACATTTGTAAAAATATCGTGAAAATCTAAAAGATGCCATGTTTTGTCTTTGTGTAAATCGATCGTAAATATTTTTGCATTTTAACGTCTGATGATTTGAAATAAATCTACCAAAGTTTCCACAAAGCAACTGCTTTTGTTTGTTCTTTTAATTTCTGCTTGTCCACACATTCATTCAGGAGATATCTCAAACTTATGTTTAAGACTCATAAAAGTCATAATGTATACTGACATTAATTATATAAAGGGAGCTTTAGTGGATATGAACTTTAGACACATTTTACTTTCACTGTTTTCTTTATGACTAGAAGAGCTCATAATAAGATTGGAACTACATTCAAACCTTTCTGGCTGATAGCAAAAGATGGGATGAAGCAGAAATTACTCTCCATAGATCATAAATCATAAATTCAATCACAATGCCACGATTAATAATCATTATTCAGTTAGACTGCAAAGAACCCAAAGAAAAAACACGTGTCCACGGTGCAGGTTCATGAGCACCGAAGGAAAATAATCATGCAGGCTCAGCGTTAATGTCGATGATGTCATCGGTTTAAAACAGGTGAGGTCTTTGTCGGCTCAGGTCTTCAGACTCACTGCATTTACAGATCTGAATGTTTTTATATGACAATATCACAGCTTGAAGAGTGATCGTTGACCCCCATCGTGTGTAACCATGAAAACAAGACAAGACTTCAGTTGGGATACTTAAATAAAAGGAAAGATGAAAACAGATGTCAGTTAAGAAACGTCGACATTCCCCTCTTTATTGGACATATTTACCCATCATTTTAATAGTAAATAATACAACCAAATATCATTTTGAATGATGGCACACCGGTTCTGCGGCATGGTGAAGCTGCGCCGTGCTCATCCCCGCTTACACCCGACTCGTTATTAAGTTTAACGTTATTATCCTGATTACAATCAACGACTTACACTATTTACTAATGAATCTATAACCAACAACACATTACACTTTATTGCTTTACAGTCAATTAAAGCCACACAAAATCTGTGCGAGCAGTTCAAAAGCAATAGGTTAATGAAAGCGTATAGCAGTCAAATGTGTCTTTATTGATTTGTGATTAGTGCCAGGGGGGATTCTGCCTCGGATTTTAATTGCCTAATTGGAGTGATTATTTAGCAATGGGAAACCATTCCACCTGTTCCCCCCTCTGTACTTCTGGAAGAGAGAAAACGGTGTTTGATAGTCATGTTGACATGTACGGTTATCCTAGAAGTACTCAGATCCTTAAAGTAAAACTACAATTTTAAGTAAAAGTCCTGCATTAAAAAGTGCAGAAGTATTATCAGCGCAATAAAGTATAAAAAGTAAAAGTACATAATAAAATGTCCTCTGTGACTGATATGAACCGCTATAGTTCATCAGTATTCACAATATACATCAATATTATAATAATGTATATTGTGAATACTGATGAAGTTTAGCGGTTCCCGACCTAGGGGTCGGGACCCTCCAAGGGGTCACAAGTATATGTATATATCAGTAAATACACACAACATTTGTCATATAATTTGACGTGTACATATACTGTGTACATATCATCATATCTGCTCTATTTGTGTGTATTGATAGGGACATTTGAGTGATTGTCACTCAAGTTTTGTCTTTTAAATAATTGTCATTTATATTATCAAAATGTAACCTTTTATGTAAAATCTTACCCTCAAAAGTAACTAAACTAAAGCTGTTAAATAAAATGGTTTACAGCCCACAGCACAATACTTTATAATTAACATCTACTTTATAGGAGACACGTATAAAATTATATTTTTGTGCATTCTCAATTACATGTTAACCACATTTTATTTGAATATGGTTGCAGTTTTAAACACGTTGTAAATAAAATGGAGCAAAAGCAAAAAAACGCAACAAAACTACTGGATTATGTTTAGTAAGACATTTTGGTTCGGCTCAAAATAAGTATGTTTGTTGCGTTAAGTTATGGACGTAAATTAAAACAAGCTTTTGGCCTTCTTAAGGACGGGAACAAAAACTCAAAATAAGTTTTCCCTCGAAACGTAACGAACAAAGCGAAGACCAGGCTGACGAGTCGAGTACCGATTTGTGTTGCTACGAGGGAACGAGACGCGTGACGTTACAATCTGAGCATTTAAAACACAATTTCATTTCATAAGCGTCTTTTCAACGATACAGACACATCATCTATATCTACATATTCTTTTCCTGCATCCTACATTATCCACAGTGCAACGCGACCGCAGACTGCTCAGTCGTTTCGATGTAGCTGCGTTATGCTAGTAGCTGCGTTATGCTAGTAGCTGCTTTATGCTAGTAGCTGCTTTATGCTAGTAGCTGCGTTATGCTAGTAGCTGCTAATATAGCCCCGAGCCCAGAGTTCTGGTACGGTGAACTTACTATAAACCCAAAGATATATTAGATTTATATTCACATTTTCTTCTAAGCAAGAGTCGTAAACACATTTTGATTCACTAGATCAACTTTAAAATGATGCTTAAGTACAGTATTTAGTTACTTGTAGCGCTTACAAAATATCTATAAAGTCAAAATCAAGTCAGACTTCATCGTATATCTTATACATCAACATTTATGCATCCAAAAGGGATGTGTGACTCATAATGCCCCCTTTCTGAACATGTGTTAATGTGCAGCCAACAAATCTAATCCCGCTGGACCTCCAGGCTGAGCACATTATCCAGCCCTGAGTTATTTCATATCGCGGCTGTTGTTGTCGGCGGTGGGCAGAGAGAGGTTAGAAAAAGGCCGAGAACAAATCCGAGCCACCGGCGTCGGCCGCGTGGGGAAACGTTGGCAAGCGAGCCGGAGAATATAATCATACGGCTTAATCTGATTTCCAGCTCTGATAATGGAGGCCGGGCTAAATAAGAAAAATTCCAGGCAAATTTGTGCAAATGAAAAAGGATTCCTCCTGACATAATGGGACGGTGCGAGGCAGCCTCTAATGAGCAATAATCTGTCTAAGAGCTTCTCTCTCTGCGCGCTTCGGTTTCTCCCTCCATCTTCTATCTCCTCCCCACCCACCCACTACTCCAGCTCTCATCAGCTCCTTCTCTTCTCCTGAGGAGGTGCATGTCACCGCTGTGTGACACAGATGTGGAAGAGGAGTACAACTCTGCACAATGGAGGTGTGTGTGTGTGTGTGTGTGTGTGTGTGTGTGTGTGTGTGTGTGTGTGTGGCATTATTTCAAACCTACAGTCTGAGGATCTAATGAAGGCGCATCACCAGGTTATATAATGCAACAAAAAAAAACCTCCATGTTATCATTTTTTAAAGTAATTAATCTGCAAGAGCAGTGAGAAAATTGTAATCTGTTTCTAATACAAAGGGTTATTTGTAAACTGTTATATTGTTGTTATTGGCGATAAGGAGCAAAACAACAATATGCCAACGAAGGCCACGGCATGCTTGTCAACACGAGAGTAATCAATACAGAATTTAAAATATGTTTTGCTCTTTGGATATACATTGGGCGTGTTTATTATGTTTATTAGACCTGGAGGATATGCTTTTTTGATGAGAAAACAGGACTTGTTTGTCAACAACAGGGAACTCATCGCTGTCTCTTAACTTCATGTGATAAAATAGATTATATAAGATATTTAACAATATTCTAATGACACTTTGTTTTCTTTCACTAATATTGTTTCACTAAAACAACGTTATCAGCTCTATCAATCGGCCATATATTGATGTTGTTGTACAATATTGTACATTGTACTCTACCGAGAGCACCTAGTGCACGTGAGGCATCCATGTGGTCAACGTGCACTTGGATTTTAAAGCTCTTGAAGGACAATGAACATGACAATCACCAAAATGGCAATAACAGAGAGTTTTTTTTTTCTCATTACACCTGGAATATGTGTTATGATATCAGCAGCAGCAAGACAATTGTATCTCCAGAGAAGAGAAACCTCCTCCTTCTCCTCCTCCTCCTCCTCCTCCTCCTCTTCTTCTTCTCTCTCTCTACTCTCGGCCACCAGCAGCATGCTTTTGGCTCTGTGTTCCTGACAACTTCCATAAATTATTGGATATTTTCATATTTCAAAAAATGTCATCTGCATTCATGCGCATGCAGGCCCGGGGGGCCCCGGCGGAGGCCAGCGTCGGGGTGTCGGGTGCGGAGGCAAGCAGAGCCCTCGGTGTAGCAGCGCCGCCACCGGCTGCCCGGCTCGGTGGCCCCAGAGACCCTCGGCTAATTGAATTGCATCCCCTGATTAGATTATCCTTGCGGCAGCTTGCTGCCAATCTGAAGTATGGGTGCCTTCTATCCTACTTAACCCTTCTGCCCCCCACCCGCTGCTGCAGGCGCACACACACACACACACACACACACACACACACACACACACAACAACACACGCACACACACACAAGGCAGAGTGCCCAATATATTCAGGGGCCATCAAAGTTGGCCAGTTTTGTTATTTTTCTTTCGCATTGTCCTGCCTTGTAAAAGTGGCCATCTTTCAACGCCCGGCCCTCACCACCGCTCGTTCTTCACCAAACAGCCGACCCTGGCAAACGGCGGCGGGTGTCATTACTCCCGAGTTTGTTTTTCTTTTCTTCCCCCCCACCCCTCTCTCCTCTCCACAGATTTGTGTGGCCAACTGTTACTGAGCAACACGCTGGCAATCGGCGCTTTGTAATCTGTATTTATCTATCGCAACTTAATTATCCTTTTAGCGACACGCTTTCATAGTTACTACTTCGATGCCTGTTAGATGTTCTCCACCGAGCCTCTGTGGGTTTCCTCCAGGTGCTTTAGATTCCTCCCACAGTCCAAAAACACACGCAGGTTCAGATGAACTCCAACACGAAAAAAAAGCCTTTTAAATTGGCCACATGCTTTGTTTGTGCGTATCGATGTATTATTTATGTATCGTAATGAAGAAGGTGCAGCGTTCGATGACGCTCATTTGCAAACGGGGCCCGTTCAGAACGTTTTGGCCTGTGGTGTCGCTGCTTTCTGGAGAACCGCGAAGACAAAGAACCTCACACTCAGTACCGCGCGTCACTGGGTCCTCAACAACACAGCTTCTAAGACATAGTCGGGTCCCTCAAAGTCAGGAACACCAGTGAAATACATTCTGGAACCACCAGGGGGCGACTTCACGATTAGACAAGGGCGCTACGTAAAAGGGCCTCAAACAGCTACAGATGCATTATGATGTTTAGCTAGGAAACTAAATTATGTTACTAATCTTACTCATTGTACTAAAAATAAACTTGCTTAAAAAAATGCAACTCAACCGTGTAAAAAAATAAAATAATTTGTAATATTACATTTCACCTGACATGTCGCCTGGCTATGAATCAGATTTAACAAAATACAACAATAAAACAGACAGCGTTAGTATTCATTAAACTGTCCGGCCTCATATTGGAATTGAAAGCTCCACCTAGCGTTCCACCATGCTTAATGCTACATGGCTCGCGTGGCCGTCACTCATCTGGCGATAGCGATGAGCTTTTGAATGGATGAAGCATGAAGTTTAGTCTCTCAAAGCTTCGTAACGTTACTTCTCTCCTATGCTTGTTTAAGTCGTTACTTGAGTCTTCACATGGAAGTCAACAAAGGAAACTATTCACATTAAAATGGCGGCTGCTCCGACCATCCTGCTTATACACGTTCATTTGAATGAGGATGTCCGTTCCACTTCTCTTCTATTTCTATATTTCTTTTGTGACTCAAACTCTCTGAACACACCTCAAATACATGAATATGATAAAAAAAAAACGACTAATTAATTGTGGTTCTGTGTTTACAGGTCAGGATTCATACGTCACCGTTATAAAATACACACCACAGCAACCAACAATCATTTTTTCATTAATTATTGATTCATGTGTCGATTATTTTCTCGACTAATTGATTAAAAAAAATGCTCTAAAAATGTATTTCAGCTTCGTCGAACCAATTAGTCCAAAGGCCAGATATACTTATTTTTTTCTTCTTTTTTTATAATTCACAAATATTCACATTTTAATCAGTTAATTTTGTGAATCCAAGTGGTTGTGTTGCCGCAGTGTTTTATTGTGGATATTTTATGTTTTCATAACCGGCCCGGGACCCTGTGATAACCACAAACACCTCGCTGGGTCCAGAGTCTCATGCATTGCCACTTTTCAGTTTTGGGCCGATGCATAACCCAGATGAATATAAGTGTTCGCCGAGGAAAAGTCATGTTCTGATGTAATTATCATCTATTGCTTCCTGTAATCGTATCAGATCTCTATTGAACAATAATCTCATGGTGAACGTCTGCAGCGGAGCCCTCCTTCCCTGTTTATTGTTCTCCACTCTGGTAAAAACACAATCGAATTGAAGACTTGGGCTATTAGATTTTTTTTTTTTTTCCGCTCTGTAGAATAAACTGAAATCCTATTTTTGCTGGAAATTATCAATACATCTTGGAGAGCAAAAAAAAAAAGTAAGAAGACACAGAGGCAAAGTAGACCCTGGGTGGATGGAGAGAGAGAGAGAGAGAGAGAGAGAGAGAGAGAGAGAGAGGGACGATGAAAGAGATGAAGGATGAGTTGATGGGAAAAAAGGGGATTTATTGCCATTCTGGGGGTCAGATGTTTGTAAAAAATCACATCAAAACTGCAGAATACTGCTCCTGCGCATGAAGGTACTTTATTGTGCACCTGTTAAATCCAGTAAGTAAACGCAGTGTATTGAAATAAAAGAAGAATAAAAAGCGTAGAAAGTCACAGAACTTTAGAGGCTCGTCTATCAGATAGATTAACACGTCAGCCCTTAAACAAAGAACACACGCGAAAAAAAAACAAATAAATATTCCAATCATCGGCACAAATGCACGAGCTCGGCACAAACTATTTCTTCCTGTTTTCTTTCGCTCTGTAAACGATGCTGACAACATCAGGAAGAGCCCGGAATCACACTCGCAGACTTGCATCTGGCCTGCAAACAAAATATTGATGACACACAGAGTTTTGGGAGGCAAAGCAATAGCTTTAATCCAATCAGTGAACTCATACAGTAAACATGGACGGATAAAGAAATCCATCCTTTTTTTGTTTTTTTAAAGCAGCCGGGTGGGTGGGGGGGGGTGGGGGTTTACAAAGTGACAATAATACTAGAAATCTACATAAACGCGTATAGAATAACCTCAGGCTACACATGAAGATGGAGATCTTTTGTTTTTAATCATCCGGGACTGGCCCATCGAACTTCATCGCTGGTGATAATTTAAGGAAACAGAAAAGCAATTTGTCACATTTCCCAAATTATAGTCCTTAATGAGACGATTATGAGTTATTTTAGTCCCTGTTACACTCTGATCTATATCTTTGAGATTGTAAAAGCGAAGCTCATATAATGAGTCCATGTTTTTTTGGGATTGGACCACAATACGGTTTCAGGGAATTGGAGGATTTTTTAACAGCCCGATGAGGCGTTTGTGGTCTTCAAATTCTCCTTAATGCTACATTACCCATGAGCCTCTGCCAGTGAACAAACGGCCGCCATTGTTGCCGCAGAATGGACTGCCAGTTTTTTTTTCTCTATCGTGTCTTTCAACCAACAGTCTCACAGCAGTTTGGGAAATATTGACGAAGAAATCTAGAGATTTGTGAATCGTGGACGTGACTTTTTTTCCATTTTTGTGTGTGTCGCTCAGCGCGAGAATAATCCCAATGAGAGCGTTTGATTTGGCGTGTACGATACTTGAAATATTTGTTCTGAAGTCGTGCTGAACAACCCGAAAACTAAACATTTTAAATTCATTAGATCAAGATTTCTTGATGCACGTCGGGCCAGTATGCCTTCCATCTGAATTGGTCATTATTGGCCAAGAATCAGCTCTAAATCAAAGAACATGAGGAATTGAGGAGAAGAATTAAAGCCGTTTTTTTCGATCACGTTTTGACAACGTTTTCAGAAAATCTACAAAAGAAAATTTGTTTTTTTTGCAGCTTTCCATCCACTATTAATACACTGTAATATTAGGAGTTGGTAGCATTAAACCATTCAGGAAGAATTGGATGCAACCAGATGATATAATTTAAAGAGCAAACCTTAAATGGTGAAAAGAAAGAAACAAGAACCAAAAGTGCCAAAAGCACCTCCTCCCTCTACTATATCTAAATGTCTTTGACATCAGTGAAACATTTGGAGAGGGGTTGCACACTTCTAAAATGGTAGTTATTTGCTTCAAATGGAGGTTGAATAATTGATCCGTTCACCTGTTTTCCTGCCCGGCTGGAGGCCGAGGATGCTCTGGCATGTGCAGGAGGCCGGCTGCCTCTCCGCCTCCCTTCAGCAGCCATCCATCCATCCACCCCGGGCCGGCTCTCCTGAGTCACTTTTCATAATTATTGAATTACATTCTTGGCAACCCATTAAGCGGGACGTTCTCTTCTTAACCACCTGCTCTTTTTTCCTCCCCACCCCCCCCCCCCCCCCCCCTCCCTCCTCCACCCCATTTTACGCCATCAATCTTTCAGCGTTACCGGAGCCCCTAAAAGCTTTCTGACTGCTCTATAATGGGGGACAGCGCGGGGTCAGGGGGGCGCTACAGGACTGTGTGCTCAGGAGCAGTGATGCCTCAGCATTCGGGTGGGGAGCGAGGGCAAAGGGACGGGCGGTGTGAGGGGGCAGCGGGGGTCACGCTGTGCGGCCGTGGCTGTAATAGGTCACTAACTGGACCTTTGGCTGGGAACAAGAGAGGGGGGGGGCATTTGTGTGTGTGTGTGTGTGTGTGTGTGTGTGTGTGTGTGTGTGCGTGCGTGCGTGCGTGTTTAAACCTGTTCAGGTGTTTCATAAATGTCCAGATAGTATAAATCTGTCACATTCAATTCATTGGAGTAATGACTAATTCTACCTCAGGTGGTAATTTACTACATTTCCCAGAATGCCTTTCAACATCCTGTATTTCAGGGGTGGCAAACAGCAGATGACACGGATGTTTTTGCGAGGATTGACACGTTTTTCGATTGACATTTTTGATCCTTTATTATTTTTATTACGTACGTATTTATGGGTTACAACTTGGATCCATTGTAAACGACCTTACACCTCAACACATGCCGGATGTCAAGGTCAACCTTCTCTCTCACACACGCTGCCTTGGGATTGGAGGAGTATGTCCGTCCCTCAACGTTAGCTTCCAATGTCAACATATAGTATAAGTATAGTATAACATCTTCAAACTGTAAAAATAATGTTTCCGATTGTCTGGAAGGTTAAAAACCTCCGATCAAAATCAGTGATGCAGGTATAACAGTACACGTTACCATAGCAACATGGTGCGCTGGTGCTTCAATTTCAATCATTCGTTTTAAATATAGAATATCAATAAACAGATATATAGAAATTAATGAGTGGACCGTGGGGGAAGTGACGCAACTATAGTTAAGTCACATGTTTAGGGTTCAGTGTCCTGAAATACACATTTTGTATTTATACCAAATGACCATCGCTCAAAAGGCGGCCATCTTTAATGGTGTAACCTCTCACACCTCGAGGCAATCGTAGAAAAAGCTCTCCACGAAAAAAAAAGTTAGCCGGAGTAAAATGAAATAATAATAAAGGTCCAGAGAGACATTCAGATAATCTCGGCGTCAACGGGGGAGAAAATGTCAGATTGTGAGTTTTTAGGTTTGAAACGTGTGAAAATAACAAACCGCAGAAAAAAAGGACGCAGAAGCAGAAAATCAGCACATCTAAATATGTGTTATCTACAATTGTTTTCTTAGATTAAAAGAAATATTAATATATATATATATATATATATATATATATATTAGTTTTTTTCTTTCACTTGAATATTGCATTAAAAAAAAGAAAAAGAAAAGCAGATGCTACATTTTTGTTGAGTTTAACGTCGGTGCGGTTAGCCACGTCGAGAAAAAATATATATTTTCGACGCTCTCGCGAAGCGTCTCTGACATTTTGACGCTCTCTTCGCTGCCGTCCGGGAGATTCCACCAACGTCGATGTTAAGTGAGTAAGGTTAGCTTCGTCTTTACCCCGCTGCCTTATTGACTCGCCTGTCAATACGACTGCAGGGGGAAATCCATAAAGCCTGCAGATGTTATCTCTACATCCTCTTTGTGCATGTGTGTGTGTGTGTGTGTGTGAGTGTGTGTGAGGCTTTAAAGGTTTAATGCAATTGTTTACTCCAACGCTCATTGTGGACGTGAACATGCAATCCTTTTATGACATAAATGAGGTTTTCGGTGTCGTATGAGGACGAGTGAGAACAACTAAAGGAAATAAAGGGTGGAAAGTATCCACAAGAGGAGGTTATGCAACATGATAGTTTAATTAAGTTTTGAGTTTTAATTGTAGACCACGAGCTGATGGACGCTCTGCCTCGTCTCCATATTACATCATACAGCTGTTGTTGTTGATGTTTTGTCATATCGGCAGACAACATGCTGCAAAACCACAGATGTATTTATTTTTCCTTTTACATCTGTATTGCTTGAGGTTATGGAAAGAGATGTGTTTAAGGCAAATTAACTACGTTTAAGATATATATACGGTTAGGATTAGGCCACTAAAACACCCTGGGGTTAAGGGAAAGATGGTCACGTTGAATAAAAAAAGGTAAACGTTAAACTACTTCCTGTACTGGAGTTCGGCCTCACGCTGAATCGTCCACCATGGACGTCATTCTTGGAGCTCGGTTTTGTTTCTCCACCAACTCCTGAGAAATATATGCATGCGGCTAACCAGGCTGATGAGAGCACAAAGACTGAACTGTGCAGGAAACCAAAACAATTAGCTAAAGGTCGGCTAAATAGGGTTCCATAGAGCGGCACCGACGCATCAGCTGTTTCTATATCTACTCTATGTCTTACAGAAAAGTTGATTCTCATTTTTCGGGCGTTTCTTTGCCACGATAGTCCAGCGTCCACGTGTCCAATCTTCAAGCAACCCCTTTTCACTTCACTTGATTTAATATTAACGTGCCGCTTCAAGTCGGGGGCCCGGTTTTGTTTGCGATCCGTGTTCATTAAAGAACGAATGGAGGTCCTCACAAGGATAGCATCGCGGATGTGTGTGTGTGTGTGTGTGTGTGTGTGTGCACACAAGTAAACAGTATCGGTGCAGATGAAGAGCTTCTCCCTTGCCTCACAGCACGCTGCTGATCACCTAATGCTCAGATCCCAACGCATATTAATCATCTCTGACAGCTCGCCCGCTTTGCATGAAACTAAAACACACGTACACACACACACACACACACACATACACACACATGTGCTGCACACACTTAAGATTTATCTACTGTATGGACACATAATGCTGAATGCAAAAGTGACCTTGCACACCATATACGTCAGCATATGCCACACACACACACACACACACACACACACACACACACACAGCGAGCATATGAGTAATGAACAACCTTAATAACACTTCCAACTTTTCCTCTTCTTCTCTCTGTTGGCTGTTTAAATTCACATCCCCCTTTAACGTCGCTCTAATCCGATTACCGCCGGGCTAATGGCTCTCCTTCTGCTCTTCCCAGACGCTCTGCCCAGACCTTGGAAAACACACACACACGTACACACACACACACACACACACACACACACACACACACACACACACACACACACACACACACACACAGATGCAGAAGAGCTACATCTGCAAAGTATGGCCGAGGGAAAAGAGCTGAGAGAAAGAGGGAGAAGTTGGTGTTTATATGCATATGAGTGAGTGTTTTTTTGGGGTGGGTGAGGAGGAGTGTGTGTGGGGGGGGGGGATCAGAAGCCAACTCCACTCCAAAAACCCTCCCCTCACTCTCCCCTTTCTCTTCCCTGCAATACCCCCCCCCCCCTTCCCTCGAGTAAATCTATAGGGAGGGAAGGCAGAGACAGGTGCATTTCTCCACAAATCGAGTTAGCCAAGACATGCCACATCCAATTGGACTAAATTGATGTGAGAGTTTGTGATGTCTGCCGTGGGTATTACAGCAAAGGTCAGTGTGCCGAGACAATGACATCAATCTGGTCCACGTGGCCCGAGCGGGCCCGGGCCCCCCCGCCAAGCCTCCCGATTCAGATGCAAACCTGCAAAACGCAAAGAAGGAGACGAGTGCCGGTCGCAGACCGGTGGGCATTGTGCGATCGCCTTTGAACGGACGCCATAACGAGAGACCTCGGGGTGTTGCACTATGGATGCTTATACTTATAGCAGTTCATGCTTTTGATTGTAAAGCATCCGAAAAACCAGAATCGAGCTTCAGAGCCGTGGTTTCAAGCAGAGAATAACGCAAATATCCAGTTTGTAAATGCCTTTTTTTTTTTTTTAAACGCCTTCATACTTTATGAAACCACTTGAATATTAATTCCTGTAGTACTAAATAAATGTAAATGATCATCAAACAGAACCTGCAGTGAATGTTGGAGCCACATGGAGACACGGTTACTTGGATTGATTGTGCATCGTTCCGCTTGTGTGACACTTTCACTTTAATAAAACAACAAATAAACTGATAAATTCACTTTTTTGTTACCTTCGAGTGAGAAGGTTGCTTAAAAAAAACTCTTGAGTTGAATATCAGGTATGGAGCTAGGGAGCAATTAGCTTAGCTTAGCACAGAGACTAGAAGCAGGGGTAACAGTTAGCCTATAATATAGCTCACTAGTTAACACATTGTATTTAAGATGTTGAAATGATTTGTGGTTTAAGGGGAAGTTACGTTCAGAAACGACAATAAAACTATAAAACCGAACCACAAATCCTTTGTTTCATTTGAGTTTCAGACGTGCTGACTGGCTGATTTTTAACCAGCTGTTTCCCCTGCTTCAAGGTTTCTTAATTAACCGTCTCTGTGTGTAACATAACAAAGTATTCCTTTGATAACAGAATATCCTTTTCCTCTAATCATCAAAATACCTTCATACCTTGTGGTTATTGCCATAGCAACATGAGAAAAAGCTAAATATGATGTTTTGTATAAGTTCTGGATATTAACACCTATGCTGACAAGTGAAGAGTAACATATACAAACCCTTGAATGAGGGCGTGTTGCAGGTTGAGCTGAAACAAGCTGGAAACGAGGCCGTTTTCTTTCTTTGGGATAAACAGGTGTAAAAAAAAGAAAAATCAATCACTGCTATTAATGGATTTTATTTCAATGTAATCGTCATCCGTTTGGTGGCTGCAGCTTTATTAACCCCTATTCGATTGGACCATGTGACTCTACAACAGAGGGGAGCTCTAAGCAGCCAATTTACCAAACGACGAATTACAACTAAACGCCATTCTACTTCCGTCATGTTACATTTTGCCCTTCGACTGCCCCCCCCCCCCCCCCCCACCCCCCACCCCCCCATCCGCGAGGAACACGCATCGCCTCTCAATTCCACACCCGACACACGTGAGCGGCGTCCACTTTGCCTCCACTCTCAGGAAATCCAGTGGAAACTTCATCATGCTGTCACCTCTTCCAGGGCCCCTGCAAAAACCCCTGGATTTCAGAGCGCGGTATGGCTTTCATCCCGCCTCTATTCAGAGCGCCATTCCCCTTGATCACATTAGCTTTATTGCTCCTCTCGCGGTTCACACTCTATCTCAGCCCGGGGGCTATTGGTTTTCATTCTGTGGCTTCAATCTGGACCCCCGGACCAGGCTCAGCTCAGACCGGCTCGCTCTGACGTTAATTCATATAAAAGCGATATGAAGAGTCAAGTTCAACCGCTGACTTCACAAGCCGGCTCCATCAATGGGACATTGCGTTTGACAAGAGTGTGTATTAAAAGGTAAATACGCTGTAAAAAAAAAAAGAAAAAGCAATCTGCGGATGAATGTCCCCCCCCCCCCTCAAAGTTCTAAACCAATAAGGAACTAAATTGATCCCGAAGTGCATTTATGTGTGGATTTAGGTTTTTGTTCGGGCGCCATTAATTTACTTATTTCACGGATAAAAAAAAAAAAATCTGCAGATCTGCTCATCATCTGCTCTCCCCTTCTTCTTCTTCTTCTTCTTCTTCTTCTTCTTCTTCTTCTTCTTCTTCTTCTTCTTCTTCTTCTTCTTCTTCTTCTTCTTCTTCTTCTTCTTCTTCTTCTTCTTCTTCCTGGAACCTCACGAGGAGGACGGTTCAATTCATCCTCAGTCGGTTGAATCCCGGAGACCGGAGATTTGTCTGAGAAAGCAATTTGCTGTCATTTGCCGCAGAGCGCCGGCCTGATGCATAAACATCGGTCCTAATATGCCTATTCATCATCGGGCAGCCCGGGGGATTCTGGGTGTGTTCTGATCGAATTTGCACCCGGCGATGATGGTGGGAGGGGGGGGCATGTTGGTTTTTGCTGCAGAAAAGTGCCGATCTAGCTATTTGTCACTTCCAGCTTCAACAGGGGGGAGGCGGAGGATGCATGGCATAGAAATGGAAAGGGGGTAGAAAAATTAAATACATTTAGTAAACGCGTTCTTAAGTTCCTCCCACAACTCGTAATAACCGACTTTTCATCAGTTTCCATCGTCAGGTATACTTTTAGCAAACGCTAAATAATAAATGGTGCATGGACGACCCGACAATTTGCAATAAATTGCGGGGTTTTTGTGGTGCGTGAATACGCTGCGCTTAGTGACTATTAAAAGAAAGACTACGTACAAACACACGACTTTCATCCAGGAGACCGGTGTTCGTGTCGCGACGTGGATTTTTGTACTTAGGTTTAACTTCGAATGTGATGTGGTTAAAATATCGTGCTACCTGTACGCCTTCCCAAGACATCAGGTGGAGTTATAACCACGATACCTGCAAAACTCGAAGGTGCACTTTGTGTACAGACGAGTGAAAGTGAGCAAATGTTAGCTAACGCGGTAAACGTCATGCTAAACATCGGCATGTAAACATTGTTATTGTGAGCGTGCAAATGCGGACATCCGGTTACGCATCAGTTCACCTTTGACCCTCATTCTTGGATAACAATGTTGAAATGAATTTATTTGCTGTTTTACATTGTTTGAGTCTCAGAAATATGGGGAGGAAAAAGGCTGCAGGTTCAATTCTATATTCTTATTAGAAAACCCCATGAAAACACCAAAACCAACAATAGTCTGTGTCTATTGGTTCCTACTGAGGACTTTTAAAGAAACGGGTCAAATATATATATATTTTCAATTGGAAATATTTGTGTGTTTTTGGTACTTAACGGTGAATTTGTTTGTGAACGTATTCAGTAGCAGAGTGGGTATTTAAAGCATAAGGACAACATAAACAGGATCCCCTCAAAAATGAACATGCTGCGCCCGACTTTACGGTAATAGAAAGTTAAAAACAGTGTAGCAATGTGGCTCATTGATGCTTTTGGACAACAATGGAGCTCTATGGCACAGAGGAGATACATTGGCTTTGGATACACAGAAAAATCCTTGTCGGGTTTTGGTATTTGCAAGCGATTTGTTGACAATAGGAAAAACATACATACGTATATCAGACTTGTTGTTATTGCTTTGTGTCCTCTGACAAGTCGGGTTATCTAAGCGGCGTGAGCTGCATGTTTTCTGACCCCCATTATAAAACATTCTAAGACACCCATTCTGTGTACCGCCCCCCTCCCGTCCACATTGTATTGATTTCAAGGAGAATACCGAATCTATCTCGTCCGGTGCAGCATCATCCTTCAGAGCCCGGAGAGCGGCCTTCTGGGAACAGGAAGTGAATCAGAGCCCGCAGTGGACGGACCGACCTCTGATGGCTCCCATCTGGCTGTTCTTTAAGGCGTCCATCCAATCAAATTAGGTTTGATTGATCAACAGGCGCGGGCCGTTGGATGGTTGGTCCTGGCAGCATAAATCAACCCCCGCTGCCATCAATATGGATGGCTTTTTCCTGAGGAAGAGCAAAAATGACAAAGTGCGCAATGAAATTCAAGGAAGCTGACTTCCGTGTGCACCGACATATACAGTTTACTAATTTAAATTCTCTGTTAGTGAGGAGACAGATGACGATCATGGTGTTCAAAGACGGATGTGGTTCACCTTAAACACACGGAGGACAAAACCATCTGTGGTTTCAAAAACTCTCCCATGATTTACATGGCATCACTGGCTGTTTAAAAGCACATAAAAGGAAATCAATACGGTATGAAACAATAATGACGTTTGTGAGAAATACAACGGGCATCAAAAGACAAACAAGGAAAACAAAATGAAAGAATTTGGGGCGTTAAACGCTCCGAGAAAGCAAGAAAAAATAGAACATCTCATACTTTAAGAAACTTAAATGTTTTTTCATGCTTCTCTCACACTCATGAGCGAGTTGGGTTATTATATCCTCCATCAGTGGAAACCACGTAGCCGAGTGGCTGCAGGATAAAGGACAAAGGATACTTGCGAGTAAGTTAATCCGCCTCAAAATGTTATCAAAAATAAACTGGAATAAGAGATCTGCGTGCAGAACCAAAACTGTCCTGCGGGGGGTGATTTTAGATATTAAAGCACTCTTAAAATGGAATTATTAAAAATAAAATGCCTAAATGTTCCTCAATCTATTCTGAAATTATGGATTTTTTAACATTTTCTGGCAGAATTTGGGGGAAATCAAAGCATGGAACTGATTAAGAGAGACCGACACAGGTGTTTTGAGTCACAGCATGATTGTTGATTATTACATGACGTCACCAAACCGGAAGAGTGATACTAACCAACTAACTAAGCAGACGTGTGACGACACACGCGTGTGTACCCGACAACATAACACCCGTGTGCCTTTAACGTAACACCGGAAGTGAGAGAGTCAATCAGACACACCTGTGGAGAGCTTCACACCGGAAACACCTGAGTGGGTGGACCATCAGAGGGCTGCGCGTTGTTTAACAAATGTTTGTCCTCCACTCAGAGATATATAAGTGTTGTTATTATCATCCATTTATTCATGAAAACGACCGCGACGTCTCAATTAAGTGTTTGATTAATGATGCCGATTTCTGAGACAATGTTGGGGCACGAGTATCCCGTCGTGCGTGCACGTGCATGCGCCGTTGTGAATGTCGGGACTTTTTTTTGGGAATATATGTAAATAATAATTCATATGAGCGGCCTGATGGTCTATGCAGATGGAGGCTGGGGGGCAAAAACACAGAGTCTCATGTACAACGGTGGCCACGTCGTTTTGGTCATAACGCATCAAAGGAATATGAGATGAGATGGGGGGGGGGGGGGGGGGGCGAGACAAATTAGCAGCTTTAGAAATTGATAGCAGGTGTTTACATGTGGTATCTTTTGCATATTATAATGTCCAAGCAGGGGGGGGGGGGGGGGGTAATAAACATTACAATGCGTTGTATAATAATCAATATAATTCACAATGACCTTGACGTTTTATGATGGATAGGGAGACACGGCCTACTGTAATTGCTGCCCACTCCTCCCTCCCTCCCTTCCTTCCTTTCACCCTGACGCCTCCGCTCTTACAGGCCAGTCCCCCCCCGCACACACACACACACACACACACACACACATCTTTTTTCTTTTTTCTTTACATTAAAAAGCGCTCCATCATTCTCGATGCGCCGCCTTGTCGCCTGCCGCTCAGATGACCATTAATCGCTTAATTCCAGTAAACCTCCGCGCTCACAAAGGGCCGCTGTCTGCCGCTTAATGCATGTGTGATTAAGCTTTTAGGGCCCGACCACACGGCATTATTAGCCAGCAGGTCCTTGTATAGAGGGCCAAATGCCTTCAGGGGGCCCGGGGGTGGTGCAGGGTGGAGGAGGAGGAGGGGAAGTTAATGACACTGACCCTCACTTCCCCAACAGCTATTCAATTCAACAATAATAACGGGTCACGCAGCTGATTTATGAGGCTGGGGCTAATAATTGTCAATTGCTAATGTGTGTGTGTGTGTGTGTGTGTGTGGGGGGGGGGGTTGAGGGGGAGGGGCAATGGCAGTAGACTATGCTAAATAAAATATGCCTTGACCCCACTGGGGGTGAAATGCAAGAGGCCAAAATAAAAGAGGAGAAGAAAAATGACAGATAACCTCCCCCCCCCCCCCCCCCCCCCCCGCCCCCCTCCCCCCTCCCTGCAAAACAAAAAGCAGTTTAACTGAACGTTGTTTTGGTGTCCGTGAATTGAAGCATTTAGAGGATGCAACGTGCAGGCCAGACTCGGGGCACCCGCGTGCGCCCGCGTCCGCCATAAATTAATAACCACCAAACAATGTGTCGCGCGGAGAGGGCGGATTCAATTACGAAGTTTATTTACAGGGGGGGGGGGGGGGGGGGGGGGGATTGAAGGCCATTGACCAACGTTAAACAGCGCGGGGATGAAACGATGACAAGAGCTCCGATAAGAATTTAATTCCATCTCATTTCAGACGGATTTTATGAATCAAATTCTTGAACACTGGCAAGAGATTTAATGATCACATCTTTGGCGAAATCTTATTTCAGAAGCGGTCGATGGCATTTCTCTGCGTTAATGTCGACTTAGAGGTTGGAGTAATTTAGTAATTGATTCCCCCCCGCCTGGCTCGTGCCAAGGCCGCGTTTGAGGGTAATATGTTTTCTTAATCTTATCCCCCGGAATAAGATTTCTATGTTAATCCGCTGGCTCGGTATCTCGGTCACTTGGGGGAAGCGCAGATAAAGGCTCCGAGGGGCCGGAGAGGCCACGCGGAAGAGCCGGCTGCAGCGTCTGGGAAGCCGCATGACGAGTTAATGGGAGACGACGGAGAAAGATCACACACTGAGGAAGAAGAAGAAGAAGAAGAAGAAGAAGAAGAAACATGACCCTTTTCCTCGCCTGGAATATGGAAATTCATCATTTATGTTTCCATAAAAGCTAAATAATGTTGATACTTCATTTTCACGCATTTCTAATAGCCCATAAGGATGCATAAACTCCATTTCCTGCATACATATCGGGATGAAATGAGATCAGGTAGGGTCATCCTCCCACTTCATCCTTTGGCTCGGAGGCGCGCGCGCACACACACGCACGCGCGCACTCAGATTTGCGCCAAAGGCAGAATAAAGAAGCACGAGGAGAAAAGGACGTCATAAAAAAACAAACAAACAACGTCTAATAACAATAACAACACGCAGACACTGACGTCTTTCATGGCGCACGTTTCTTTTTTCTTCTTCTTCCTCCTCCTGGATGGAGACACACAGAGAAAAGACACCAGCTTCTAATTTAATTTAGCCTCTTCTCCAGATGTCACTTTCCATCTGTGCGCCTGGAAACGCGATGCGCTTTTTACGCACCAGCCTGGAACAGCTTTAACTTAGATGTTAAAGCTGCCCCCCCCCCCCCCTCCTCCCCCACCACTCTCTTTTTTTTGTGTCAAATTTTTTTCTAGTGCGCAGTTTCATGTCTAACATATCTTTCAAACATAAAATATTAGGATTTATTATAAATTATTATGATTGTTTTTGGAAAATAATCATTTTCGTGGACGGTTTGCAGGTCTCGCATTTATCCATCCTGTCAAATTGAGACATCACACTAAATTGCCAATTTTTTTTGTTGTCGGTATATCTGCCCTCGAGCCCCTCCCTTGCAACACGCGGCCTTATTAATAACCGTTTTGATAAGCGTAGGATCTCCTCGGGCGGAGGAGTGAGACGTCGTAGGTGAAACGTGACAGCGGGACCCTCCCATCGCGCCCTCTCGCTCTTTATCCTCCTCTGTTTCTTTTGCCTTTTTTTTCGGGGGAGTGGATCCATCCAATCCATCCGGAGACAATGGCATGTTGTCCCTCTTTTTGTCCCCGCTGTCGACCCGCATTCCTATATCGCCGAGCAACGAACAGTGCGCACTAAATGGAGAGGAGTCGCTCCCACATCCCCGGCTATTGTCCGCCACTTGCCGGGTTGGATTCAGGGTCTCGCACACATCGCATCGTCCTGATTTATTTTAAGTGAGGGCTTATGGTCCGAGCCCTTTATTTGCCACATAATTACGAATTAACGAGCGCTTTATTGGAAATTAAAGGCTCATCATGTTACTGTAAATCACTGAGCGCGCGTGCGCACGCTGCTGCCGGTTTGCGGGGCCCTCTGCAGGACGCAAACTGTCCGTTTTCCGCATCTCGCAAACACTCATAATAATCCTAATAATAACAATAAATCCATTTAAAACCAACTCAGACTGCAGAGATCCGCCTTGTTTGGTTTTGTTTCTGGGTGTAATCAAAGTCTCACGCGGTGACTCCTCGTCCCACCCGCAACAGCTGAAAGGATTAAAAGATGTTGAAACTATAAAAGAGGAGGCGGTGGACTACGGCGTGAGGACTATAGACTGAGAGGATAAAGAGCGGCTTCAGTGAAAGAAACCGATGGCTAAAAGCTATAATTGTATTTGCCTCGGCGAAATATCAGAAAAGACTTCTCGTTTCTTTGAGCGTTATTAGATTAATTCCCAGAGATGGTTTTTCTTTCTTTTCTCGCGGCCAGACGCGTGGAGGGAGGACGGTGCACCATTTGGGCTCTTTGGTTTCAATAATCAAATTAACCATTTGGTACAACTTTTGGGTCCCAGCTCGTGTGTAGAAAAGAGAGGAGAGAAGAAGGGGGGGGGGGGGGGAAAGAGGAAACCATTTACATAATAGGCACCGGGGTCGTGTCAAGAAAGGATTCTTTATTTATTTATTTATTTTCTTTCTTTTCTGGCTCTCTGAAAAGACAATGTACACACGGGAGAAAAGGCAGAAACACACTGCGACACGTCAGCAATTGTGGAGACAAATAATTGATGGCGAATGCGAGCCGGGTGTGTTTTAACAGAGAATGCAGAAAAGGTTCAATTTAGACATATAACATAAATAATAATATATATAAATCGCCTTCCGCCCCCCCCCCCCCCCCCCCCCCCCCCCCCCCCCCCCTCCATTTTCTTAAAAAGTGAATATCCCATCAAAGGGCCGCACGTGTGTCTGAACATCTACTTGAAAATTAGATCTTAAACTGAGATGAAAAGAGGATTCTTTGTTGTTGTTGTTGGTGTTACTTTTTTTTTTCATTTCTGTATATATATATATATGTGTGTGTGTTCTATCTGTGGTGAAAAGAAAATTGGATTAGCACCAGAGTACCTCAACACATTTTAAAACTTAATTTCAGACCTCAGACGTTGACCCGTGTGGTTTAGAAGCTCTCTTATTTATTTATTTATTTATTTTCTCCTTGTCGACCCGATTTTCAAATACAAATAAATGTGTATTTAATATCTTTCCAGCCTTCTTTGATTAGGATGAAGAAATAGGATCGATATTGCGAAGGAGAGAATCAAATTATAAGATAAAGAAAAGATCTATAATAATAATCTTATAATAAAATACAACGGGTTGTGAGACAAAAAGTGTATAATATCCAGTGTCCAAAAAAATGATGACACAATTCTGATAGAGAGCCTCACGCGCAGCACACACACACACTGTACGACCATCAGCGCGCGGATCAATCACCGATAACCCCCCCACACACACATTAAAACTCATAAATGTAATTGTTGCGCCATAATTCCTGTTGCGCCTTTGTGTTTCGATCATTTGGAAGAAAACAACAACAACAACAACAACCCTCAGCTTCAAACGAAGGGAGGACTTGAACTCGGTCCAATGAAAGAAGAAGAAAATAAACACACACACGCGCACGTGTAAGCCGCATAGAAAACGGTTCACCTTATTACACAAACCGAATTAACCACTCAGCCAATATCGTGCGCCTAAGAGGTCCGATGACTGCCTCGCCAGTTCGTTACTTTCATTAGAAAGATGTTATTGGCCAAATAAACGGAATAATGAAAGTAATAAAGACAATTACAAAAAAAAATATTTCAAAAAAACACACACAAAAAACACACCCGGAAGTTAAGCATGAGGAATTATACTGCAGCAGCGTAGAGGAAAGAAAGGTGTGTTTATTTGGCATAAAGGACGTTATTTAACCAGAGTCGTGCGTAATATTTCATTTATTGACTCCAGATGTGATTTAAAAGTATGATTTACTAATTAAAGATAATGGGGGACACACTGTCAGAACTGGTGCAATGCGATGTGATATAAAAATAAGAGCGATCAAATCTGTTGTTATGGATGTGATTGATGCACACACACACACACACACATACACACCGTGGGAATAAATTACAACTGTACGTGAAACTAAACAAAAAAAGGTTTCCTCTCAAAAGAAAAAAAAGAAAAGATGAAAACCGCTTGTTTCAGCAGTTCTCTTGCAGCCATCGTTCCTGAAACAAAGCGGAATAATTCGGGGACGTATACGGTGCAACAACAAAAAACAACCCCGAATTTAAATTTCCATTCCTCTAAATAAAGAATAGAGATTATTTTTTTTTTTTTAAACCTTCAACAACAACAAAAAAAACATCGTCGAAATCTGTTGCGCCCGTGAAAATGAACACGTTTTTCCTTTTTCTTTTTTTTTTTGTTGTGCAGCCGTCGGTTTGCAGAAGATAAAGGGAGTCGGAGAGAGCCGACAGACGGGGCAAGAGAAGCACGAGGCAGAGGGGGAATACTATATGTGAAATCCTGCCCAAGGTATACGCGAGCTTAAAAGCTTGGACAAAATTGGATCAGGGAGAATCGTCACCCAACTTTCATTATTTCCAAGTGGTGTGATTGAATTAAAGGGCAAGATGGTGGTTGGAGAGGAGTGTGGGGGAGGGGGAGGGGTGGGGGTGGGGGGTAGAGAGGAGGGGGGGGGGGCGGTGGAGAGGGGGGTGCGTAATGGCGTGGTATTAAATTCTAATTAGAGATGCAGGGGATCAATGATAGGGAGGTTGGACAGCCCGGGCCCCCAGTGCCAGCCCAATAGACTGATGAGTTATTGTCATGTAAAAAAGCGCTAGCAATAAGACCAAACGCTTTGCTATTGTCCAAGCGGAAAGAGCCAAGTTTATTATGAGGACTATATGCTCTAGAGACCTCGGGCTAGGCGGCTCTTAGGGGGCTTTTCATAAAACAGGGCTAGGTTCCTATAAAGGAGGCCAGTTTTGGAGCAGGCGCTGAGCAGTGAACATCTACCCACCGTCCAGCCTCCTTTCCAACCAGTTCAAACCAAACAAGTCATTCTTTTCCCCCCCCTCCCCCTTAACTCAGATCGCTAATTTTTTATTTTTTTATTTATTATTTTGTTGTACTTTCTAACCCACTTTTTTTTGGAGGGTATCTTTTTATTTTTAATTTTTTTTTTTTTTTTTTAAATATATATCCCTGGAAGTGCAGCTTTCTTACTCCACCGAGCCTTCTCAAATGTATAAAATGGAGTATTCTTACCTAAATTCCTCTGCCTACGAGTCATGTATGGCCGGGATGGACACCACGAGCTTGGCATCGGCCTACGCGGACTTCAGCTCGTGCAGTCAAGCCAGCGGGTTTCAGTACAATCCCATCAGGACCACTTTCGGGGCTACCTCCGGCTGCCCGTCCCTCACGCCGGGGTCCTGCAGCCTGGGGACCCTGCGAGACCACCAGAGCAGCCCGTACGCCGCAGGTAAGCAAGCAAGCAAGCGGCTCCACGAGCCTCAACCCCGCCGTATTATAGGACGCCTTGATTGCATTTGTAAAATGAAAATGTGTTTAGTATTTACCAAACGAAATTTGCTTACACAAATGAAAGAATTTATCACGTTAGAAGCGATTGCAGGCAAGCGGTAATTCGGTTACCGGGAGGGGGTTACACTATCCCAGTCACACCCCAAAAACCGCCAACAGAATTATCTTAAGCTGCCAAAATGATAGGCATAATTTATTTACTTTTGCGATGAGACATAAAGCTTCGGAAAAATAATTAGATAACCAAAGACCAAAGCTCATTATTGGCACCGGATTGGAAGTTACGGTGGCAACAAGCGGGGCGGACGGGGAGCATTATGACAAGTTTGAACCAACTCGAGCCTCAACAATTAGTTTAACATCACAATTAACCGCATCGGGGTCAGCGACGTTATCCATTCAGAACGCATTCACAGGTATCGGAGGCACAAACCGGGTTTAAACAATATTATCGAGTTTGACTTTACCTCCATTTGACAACATTACAATTACACACACACACACACACACACACACACACACACGGATGAGACCGCTGCACATCTAACAGTTGCATTATTGTTCTTCTTCTAGTTCCCTACAAGCTGTTCACGGATCACGGCGGACTGAACGAGAAGAGGAAGCAGCGGCGCATCCGGACCACGTTCACCAGCGCGCAGCTCAAGGAGCTGGAGCGGGTTTTCGCCGAAACGCACTACCCGGACATCTACACCCGAGAGGAGCTGGCACTCAAAATCGACCTGACTGAAGCCAGAGTGCAGGTACGGACGCCATGGCGGCTCCCCGTTATACGCGTAATTACGCACGGGTTGATTTTACGATGCGAAAATAAGACGCGTTTATAAACACTAAATCGCTTATATTTAATAGTTTTTTTTTAGTGAAATGAGAAGTTTAAGTTTTACTGGCCTCCAACTGCTGGCACCATCTGACACACTCTCACGCAGTGATGCGCAACATGAGGGTGGGGTTTGTCTTTAGGGACACTTAAAGACACTTAGACGCCAAGCTTGTTATAAGCTCACTGATTTAGAGAGAACTAGAGCCTCGTTGTCATGTCTACTGGACAACTGAGTGAATAATAGAGCATCGGTGGTCACAAATCAAGCTTTAGTGGTGGTTTAACTTTTGCACTTTTTTTTTTTTTCCAGGTGTGGTTCCAAAACCGGCGCGCCAAGTTTCGCAAAATGGAGCGCGCGGCTGCGGCGGCCGTGGCGGCGGCGAAGTCCAACTCCGGAAAGAAGTCCGACTCCAGAGACGAAGACATCAAAGACAACAAATCCACCGACCCCGACAGCACGGGAGGACCGGGCCCGAACCCCATCCCCAACTCCAACTGCGGCGGACCGAGCCCCACCGGAGGCCAGGTCAACACCAACGGGAACGGACAGGTGGACCAAGGGAAGAACTCCGTGTCCAGCGGCATGGGGGTGACCGCTGCGAGCCAAGGCTGGGCCACCGCCCCGGGGACCATCACCTCCATCCCGGACTCGTTGGGCGGCCCGTTCGCCAGCGTACTGTCGTCTTTGCAAAGACAGAACGGAGCCAAAGCTACATTAGTAAAGACCAGCATGTTCTAACGCGGCTCCCCCAGCGGAGGGAGGACGGGGTGGGAGGAGAAAAAGAGAAGCGTCCTCATCCTCCGGAGACCCACGACAGACTTAAAAAAAAAGGACAACAAAAACAAAAGCAGTGAAAACTCCTTTTTTTGTGGTTATTTTATTTTTTGTTCACGCCTTGCGCCGTTTCTCGAGGTCATGTTGACACATTTGCTGTGAAAAATTATCAATCTTGACATCTAGTCTGATAATAACACCGTTTTTTTTCTTAAAACAAAAAAAGTGCAAGTTGGGTGAAACGTTTCCACTTGACTGAAATCCCGAAAAAGAAAAAAGTAAACAAACTCAAAAGAGGGCAAATTAATATCAACAACATGAGACAAGTTCCTCCGGGTTTAAGAATCAAAACACACATTTAAGACTGAATCCTCGTGACTTGTTCAGACGAACTTTTTTTTGGGGGGGGGGGGTGGGGGGGGTGGGCGGCTCCAGGTTGATGAGCAAACAGACCTCCGCGCACATGGACATTGCATCGCGCCATCAGTGCGCGGAGGAGCCTCGTTAAGTCCCATTTACGTGTCAAGAGTTCAACAGCGGCTTTGTTCGGTTAGAGAAGAGACACGTTCAACATCCACGGCCGAGGGCGCGCGCCCGACGAGACGGCTCACGCGACACAAGATGCTGTTTGGACAGCAGCCTCTTTACAGCTCAGATTGTTTTTTCCCAGGGCTGCTGAGAGTTTAGTTTCTTTAAATTATCGATATAAACACAATTATTTCCTCGAGAAAAAAAAAAAAAAAGAAGAGAAAAAGGCACAAACTATTGCAATGTTCACCTCCGACAGGAAATGTGTGTGTTTCGTGTGTCTTTCTACGGCAGTGTTTTTGTGTGGCTCAATCTGTATAGTGTTAATACGTATTATTGTCTCCTATAGTTGAACCATAGGCCATACTCCCTCGTAGATCGATCATACAAGTCTTTTTTTTTTTGTGGATGTTTTACAAAATTCCCCTCGGAAGAATTTATTTTGGGTAAAAACAAAAAAAAACAAAAAAATTTAAAAAGGGAGAGGGGAATGGATGCAAACTTTGTATTTATTTCTTTATATAATTTGCATGTTGTCTTTCAGTCTGATTTTACGATGATTTTATCTTCCATTTTGTGAGCATTATGTAACACGTTTTGTCCAGGATCCGAAAGTTATTTATATGTAGGTAATGAATGCTTATATTTAAGAAGGAAATATTTCTACATGTGCACATAGTTTTCCAGGTGTACCATTGAAATGGTTGTTGATGATATAAAAAAAAAAGAACAAAAAAAAAAAAAAGTCCAAGTTGCTTTTGTCATGATTTCTTTGGAGAGCAATGTAATTCGTTATTATATTATTATGTGTACGTCATTTTTAATTAGACAATCCTAAAAACGTCTTAATAATCACTTTGTTTAGGGTCAAGGTCGTTTTGAAAAGGCCGGAGATTTCAGCACCACGGACAGCTCCGAGGCTGCTATTTTAAAATGTGCGACACAATATAATCCGGTCACAGATTTCGATGTAACACCTTTAAAACTGAATACAACACTCAACCCGTCATACTAGTCTAACCTTATTCCTAAATTAAGACCCAACCTCGATGTTATTGGTTGTAAAATTTAAGAGTAACATCTTTTTTTTTCTCAATTTCGTCTGTTTATATTGTTTGAAACTTCATTTTTTATTTTATTTTATTTTTTTAAATTGGAAAAATAACACAGAATCCCATTTTTTTAAATTGATAACATTTTATTTATAAACATACAGTTCTGCTATTTATAAATGCCGTTGCATTTAAACATCCAATGGATCTATATTTTGGAGAGTGTTCAGGTGAATATTACAATAAATACAGAACGGACGTGAAGGCTCCATCCCCCCAAACCATCCTGTTAAGAAGACCGTCTGAAAGCAGAGCTCCAAGATCCCGCTATAAGAGACTGGAGATTTATTCGTGAACTAAATGATAAAAAAAAAGAAACACACACACACACACAACCGGAACAGAAGCGTAGAAATACTGAAGATGAGAGAGAAGAACCCGGGAGGAGCAGCTCGGCTACAGGACGCCGTTCAGGAGGAGGAGGCTGCTAGTTTGCTGTCAGACAGCAAATCATTTGGTTTTAGGCCTAAAACGTGCATTTAT